>NW_015638975.1:3347423-3353124 GCF_001515625.1 Sinocyclocheilus rhinocerous | reverse complement strand
TCAGTGATTCACTCATTAACACAGTCAAATGCTTTGATTCTGAATGAATCAGTCGTTTGAATGAATCGGTTGAATCTCAATGACTCGCTGATTAACAGTCACTTGCTGTCACCTACTGGCGGTTTAAATTTCACATTTTGACTGTTTTTTTCATGTTTTAAATTATTTCAAATATCAGTATTCAACGTTTTATGTTAAAACCAAAACATTAGGCCTATTTATTTATCTGTAACTGCAGTTTAAATGCATCCATGTCCCCTCTGAGAAACATAAACTGTGTAAATACATCTAAATGCTATTTCAGATGCAGATTCCAGAAATGTTTTCTTATGTTGGAATGAAAGACACTAAGTACAGGATTAAGTGCTTCTTATTCTTACCCATGTCGGGAAACTTACAGCTCATATATTATCCTCTCATGCAGTTATAAACGCAGCATTGTGACTGAACCACTTCTACTTCTGCTGCACGAGATGAGAACACATTTTTATCATTTTCTGAGTCATGAAAAAGTCTGCTTTTGTGATATATTTCCTTCTTTCTTTACTGCAAGACGTTTGCTCGGTCTAGATGCGCTTAAATCTGCACTAACGATGCGTTCCTGTCACGTATCACACATGAGCACTTCAATAAGCCGACAGAAAGCGGGTTATTGCGTTTACATGCCGTGCGAAATTGGAGTAAGAGGCAAAAAACTACCTGTTGCGAGCGGTTTATGTTTACGCCGTTTATAACCTTACTCCGATAAAAGAAAACGGGTTACTGCGTTTATACGACCAAGATCGTTTTCAGCTTATTAAGCATAATCGGCTTAAGAATGTGCATGTAAACGCGCTCAATTTGAAGATGTAAGGGAAATTTGAGAAGTACCTCAGTGACACATATTCCCTTAAACAAAATATCCTTTGCTTTGCAACTAACCTGAATATGGAAATGTGGGAAGGGGCATATAGCTCTGCAGATGCCCACTATAAAGAGTGAAGGGTAGGCTGGAGGTATTAGAAACTTATAGAGAGGCCAGACGAGATGCTCCTGCACTTTTACACCCACTTTCTTATCCAGGAACGCAAAGGTGAAGTTGTAGCCTGTACAAAACAGGAACACCTCTGGCTTGGCTCTCTCCCCATTTTTGAACTCTAGTGTGCCATCATCCAGTACAGAGGTTACTGGAGGAGCCTGCTGGACTCCTGGCGGAAGGGGGCAGGTCAACGGCCGCTGTCCATGACTCAGGATGACCTGGAGGTCAATAATGGTACAAAGTAAACAAGGAATTCCAGATAAAATACTTTGGATGGTAAGCATAAGGTAGAAAGCATACGATCATCTATAAAAAAAAACAAGTACAAGTTTGGTTTCTTTTGTCACAAGTATTAACACACATTAAAGACTGGAATACATTACATGACTTGTGAAGACAGATTTTAAAACACTAGGCATCATAGACCTGCCGATTTTGTAAATTGTTACAGAGGAAAATCTGGACGACACAAGTTAAAAAACTGAAGGACGGAATACACTACATGACTTTTAAAATCTGAACAGATTTTTTAAAACTAGGCATCGTACACTTTGTAAACAGTCACAGAGGAAAGACTGGCCATCATACACTAAATGATTGAGGATCACACGCTACCAGACTTTGAAGTCGTTCAGATCACAACAAACTCATGCAGAATCCTTTGCCTTGTTGCTAGGAGATGTGTGACAAATGAAAATAGTTCTAAAATTGGCTCAAAATATCAAACATGTTTGATATCCTTCAACAGGATAGATTCATAGCCTGAACCTAAAAATTCTGAGTCTGTGACCATCATACACTATGCCATTTTCTATGAAATCTGTCAACTCAAATCTGCAGACTGGCTCTGACTTTCAGCAACTAGTGTCAGCTTCTCCAAACTGTAAATCGAGCCAAAAATTTGGGCAAAATTCATGTAGTGTATTCAAGCCTTGAGGATCACACACTAACAGACTTTTCAAGTTGTTATGAAAAAACAACAAACTCGTCCAGAAACGTGCCTCATTTCTAGGAGGCGCATGCCAAAAGAAAATATGTATTCTAAAATCGGCTCAGAATATCAAACATGTTTAATGTCCTCTGACTGGATGGAATCAAAATTCTGAAACTAAAAAAATCTGTACCCATCATACAATGTGATTTTCTGTCTAATCTGTCAACTCTTGATTGTCCAAAATCTTCAGACTAAATCTGACTTTCAGAAACTAGTGTTAACTAATTTAGGGAAAGATCTGTGCAAAAGTTATGTAGTATATTCTAGCTTAAGTCAAAAATGTAGCATTACAAATAGCTAAACAATTTAATACTGTGAAAGACCTGAGCATCAACATTGGAGAGCTCCATGGCAATATCTAGTCCAGAGAGACCAGCTCCCAGCAGCACCACTGACTTTCCCGCCAAAGGTTCAGCACTACGATAATCATGACTGTGCATCAGCCTTCCTAAAAAACATGCAAAATACAATATTTTATAGAATAACTAGAAAATATTGAAATCCCACATGCTACTCAAACTTACATCACCAAAAATATTAATTAGCAATGTTTTGGTCAGTCAACCTTCTTCAAGCTTCCCCTTAAGCCTGATGAATGTTGATTGACTAATACATGCTTCATACAGTATATTTTCTAGTTTATATTATACTTTCATTGTATGCACCTATGAATGATTTTGAGCGCGCGAGACTCTATATTTTTTAGTAACATTTTATAGCAATAACAACAATTACTAAAACTGCAATCCTTAAGCAAGCATGCATTACAGTATGTGTACATAAAATGCATTCATAAATTATAATACATGACATTTCCATTATTCACTGTGATATGAAAAAGCCTTGCACTTTGTGAAATGGATAACAAAGACTCCGGTCTCAACATCAGAAGGAACATAAAGGTCTAACTTAAACTTAATTTACCTATTGATTAGGGCTGCACGATTATGACAAAAAACATAATTGTCGATTATTTCCTTGAAATTGTAATTGCGATTATTAATTACGATTATCACAATTTACATTGAATGATGTTTATACCATTGTTTGATGCAACTGCATGCCGTATTTTTATATGAAAATAAACAAGCTGAAAACACTCTAAGTGAAAAACCTTTAGTGCTTTTCTATAGTATTAAGCCTTCAAATGTCAAATATACATCGGATTGGTTTCTTCTTTAAATTATAAAAAAGTAAATATATGAATGGTATTATAATGTTATACTAAAACTAAAACAATGGGAAAACCCTTAAGATAACATGTAGAAAGAAAAAAACATATCTTAAGCGTGCAGAATAACATAAGTGGACTTTGAACGATTAATTGCTGCTTTGAATGATTACGTAATTGTGGCATCCATAATTGTAATCGCGATTAGAAATTCGATTAATTGTGCAGCCCTACTATTGATAAATGTTAAATAATATAATGATTAACCAAAACAGGGTCTACTTTCCAGCCAAAGCCATGGTTTGATCTAAAGCATTTCTCAGTAGATCCTCACTCTGACTGATAAACTGATAACATGTTGCAACAGCAAAGAACGCCTAAGAATTTGCAAGTCTAAGCAACTTTCAAAGGTATTTTGCTGCCAAGTACACAGATAATTGGCTTTAAAGATGTCAGACTCTTTTGATTTACTTTGCCAAGTTAAACCAGATTACATAATGTAAGGAAGGGAAAACCTTTGAATTTTTCCAGTCCAGGTATTGCAGGGATGTATGGGTCATAGAAATGTCTGGAATAAACACACATAATTTAATTTGTAAGACTCAATTTGTAACAATCAATTTTTTTCACCTGATTATATAATGAAATCGTACCCTGGAAAACTGGCACAGTATATAAGCGAAAGTGCAATACAGTTTTATTGCATCATTAGTTACTGTTTAATCTACTGCACTCAATGGCCTTATTGATCAAGGCATGTACATTTTAACTATAGCTGCACATAGGAAGGTTTTACAGAGAATGTTTCACTCTTTTTGCTGTTCATTTACCCATTGCACACCATAACAGCATCAAATCTCTCTGTAGTGGATTTGCTGTGGTCTACACCATCGTTGGAGGTGACATCCCAAGCCAACCCATTCCACCCACCCTTCACGTCAACTGGGGTCACTGAAGCCACTGAGGTGCCAAACTTGTTGGAAGAGAGAAATACACCTATCAACACTTCATGTCAAATTCAGCCTGATGGTTATCAAGCAACAGCAACATTCAGTCCTTTGTACTGGCGACCATTAATTCTCTAGTAGTTTTCCACAATCCCACAGACTGATCATAAATGTACAGTAAAGATAAGGTATGTGATTTTTTTTACAGGTTAGTCACTTTGACAGACTGGTCATAAACAGTGAAATTAATAATTATCTGTCAAAACTATGCAATGAGCATTCATTTTCCTGAAATGCTGAACATGAACAAAGAAGTGTGAGTATTTTAAAAATGTAAGAACTGGGCTACAAATATGATCTTTTTCACCTGTATGTGGTCCCACAGGCAAAAATGATCACAGTACTGCTCAAGGTACTTCCGTACCTCTGTGTGATGGACAAAAGAGGGGAGATGCTTTGCAAAAGTAAAGTCAGGGAAAGACATCACCTCTTTGGGAATATTGGTTCTAGCATGTGGAAAGAATACATGGCAAAACATTATAAAGCCACAATACTGCTTTAAAAATTGTAAATATATATTTCAAGAACAGTTCATAAGGAGGATAATAAGTAAAAAATAAAATAAAAAAGTTGTTTTACAGTACATTTCAATAAGTAACAATCCTTATCACATGGCATTTAGTAAGATGGTTACAACACATATTGACACTTAATATTTAATTTAAAAATGTGTTAAGTTACTAAGTGACATCAATCCATGTCGTAATATAATATAAAGTAGTTCAGTTACATTAGTGCCATAAAAAGGATAAACACTTATAAATTCACCTGAGGTCCCTGTACATGCTGCGGTGAATCGGCAAGCCATTGTCGTAACATCCCACTCTTTCCTCATAGACCCAGGTTCCTCCGATATTCTTGGTGAGCTCGTACACCACAGGTGTCGCGAAGGTGTCCCGGCGGGAGAGAAGATGGCGGGCCGCGCAGAGTCCCGCAGCACCGGCTCCGATAACAGCGACGCGCAGCTTCCCCAAGCCAGACATCTTTATGCAAAATGCGGGTATGAGTTAGGAAGTTGACACCTGGCAAAACCGCAGATAGCCTACATGTTGTTTCCCTGAAAATGGAAAACGTGTCCAACTATATTTACAATTATATTTCCATTCTGCTTACTGTATTTCGAGCTGGTATCTACAGCTGTCCTCGGGTGACAGTGTCAGGGTCTGACTCAGTCTCTCAAAGCGACTGCGAAAGCTCGTCTAATTATATCGAAAACGTCTTGGAATCTGTCCAGCTACCCCGGCAGCGCAATCAAATTAACCCTTCGTGTTTTGAATAGGGATGGGCGGATCGATCCTTAAGTATCGATACTTTCGAAACTGATGTTGTATCGAAAGGATCGATCCTCACATAAAAATATCGATTATAAGGGCATTTTTTAACCATTAATGTTATTTATTTATCAAGAAATTCGGTGCATAAAATAAACTTCTAAGTGGAAAAATATACAATATTAGCGAATAATTGTGTTGGATATGGAACCATTTCTCCTGCTCATCGGAACACACGCA
>NW_015638975.1:3343843-3347270 GCF_001515625.1 Sinocyclocheilus rhinocerous | reverse complement strand
TGAGCATGAGACTTAAAAAAATATTACAAAATCTTACTGACCCCAAACTTTTGTGTACATGTAATATTTATTTTAAATTGGCTAGTTTGTGCAAGTAAATTTATTTAAACTGGTTGTCATAAGTTCAAGTGGATTGTGTTATGTTCTGTAATTGCTGTTAATAAATCTGTCAGAAAAAAATATGCTAAAGTTTCACCTTTAGGGGTACAACAGCCTGGCAGCCTTTTACAAAAATTAAGCATGGTTTTATTACAGTAATCACAGTTTACCACAGTATTTGTAGTAAAACTGCAGTAACCACCAGGGGTGTGAAGTAACGAATTACAAATACTCACGTTACAGTAATTAAGTAGTTTTTATCAGTAATTGTACTTTTTTGAGTAGTTTAAAAATTGTGTACTTTTACTTTTACTTGAGTACATTTTAAGTGATGTATCGGTACTTTTACTCCGCTATTTTCCTCCGTTTGTGGTCGTTACATGCTTATTTTAATTTAATTTTTATCCATCAACGTGATTGGAGAGAGAGTAATAGGTCTCGTGACTTTCCTCAAATCAAATTGTGCATAGAAAACTTTAACCGCCAACTGTTTATCACGGCTGCTGGAAGCGCATTCTTCAAGCATCAATTCAGTCGCATCTTCCTCTAACTTGATATGTTAAGGTAAATTTCGGATTTCTGCTTACTAAATGATTTGTATATATGCTTGCCTATCTACACAGCCTGAAATTTGGTGTGAGGTTGCGGGTATTGCATACAGTGATAACTCCCGCAAGTGCCACGTTCGGTAAATTCCCACTCACTTATAAGACGCGCGATCTGCGCTTTTGTAACTTATCTACCCTTAAAGCATGCATACTTGTATAGTACTAATATGCCTTTGAGGTTACTGTCCCAGTAAAGGGCTAAAATACAATTATAGTATATTTTATTTCTGACAGTGTAAACAAAAAAAGGCCTATGAAATGTTAAAAAACATGGCTAATATTAAGTGAATATAATTACTGATTATATTCTTTTAATAATTTAAAAGATCAGTTTAGTTTAAAGGTATCGTATCGGTACCGATATCGATATCAACGATACTGGGCTTGAAAATATAAAAAATAAAATAAGAGGTATCGCCCATCCCTAGTTTTGAAGTTGCATTTTCATCGCAAATTGACGAGAAAAAAAAACAATAAAATAAAACTTAAATATATGAAAACAACAGTATTATAAAATGCACGTTATATTTTTTTAAACTGTGTAGTTCTGACGTCAACTTTTTACGGAAGTCACAACGGTTCTTGAAAAATAGCTAGAACTTTAAGCAGACTGTGTGCATTTTACTGTGGACTGACTGTTTTGAAACTTATATGGTAGTTAAATAGCCCCTAGACCTCAGTAATCGTGAAAAAAGCCAGGAAATTTCAGTTTTGACAATATGGGACCTTTAAGTTTAGGGAGAAAGTAAGTCACACGGATATGTGGAAAATAATTGTTGTAAGTCTTCTTCATTTACATGCATGATTTTTCATAATAAAACAGCTTAGTCTATCTACATGCACTTTCGTTTTTACATTAGCAATTGCAATAATTGTTTAAAAGTTTAAATATGAATTACGGTATGCTTGAGAAGATGTCACTTGCCGCCAATAGTTGTTTTCAGTATTTCACCAACCCACACCTGTATATGGATACAAGTCACGTCGTTGCTTGTTGGATTCAGCATATCTTCCATATAGCAACATTCCTCGCGCACTTTTCTGACATATGACTTCAATCGTGCAGTTTTAACTTCCTCAAAAGGATAAATTCTCGCTGCGAGCAGGGTTCGAACCTGCGCGGGGAGACCCCATTGGATTTCAAGTCCAACGCCTTAACCACTCGGCCATCGCAGCGCCGGAACTACTTGTTTTAACTTCCTCCTTTGTTACTGACGTACCGGAACAACAACTACTCACAACAACCACTTGAATAAAGTAACTTTCTTATATTGAAAACGCTCCGCGCAAAAAAAACAAAGTAACACCATCTTGCTTTTACTAACTAAAATGCACGCCAATGTTAATGTTTGGGCCTATGCTATTTTATTTTGACAATTTTGACTAATTTCCACATTGATCTTGATAATAATTATTTACATTTGAGTTTAATTAAGGTATAAATCGTACCGTTAATGGATGCTGAGAGGACAAATGCAGCTTCCGCGGACCTCCAGCAAGCAAAACAGGCACTGGCCTACTTTCTCGTTTTACCAAACAGAACGTCACTTGATGGATTTGGTTGCGAGATGCCCTCCCCCCATTCAATTTTTTTGGGTTGTAATTAATTAATAAACCGGTTTGTTTCAGTATAACTTATGACAGTACGAATAAACTAACAAACTATAATAAACTACTCAATGATTTGATTAAACAGTTTCTTACAAACAATGAAGATTTTCCAGACTGACATGTCTAAAAAATTACGAGCGCACGTCATGGAAACTTCGAGAGTCCAGGGGTTCACTGAAGATCTATTTTATTCGGATTGTTGTTTTCAAAACCAGGAGACGTCTCGCCTTTATCCGCCTCACCTTTGAATGCGTCGACTAGTAAAACCCATTTGGCACCTTAATTTTTTCTTGAGAATAGTATAGAGTTACCCTTATACTCAGAGGCGTCATGACCATTCAAAGTGAGGGGGCACGTACCCCCTCAAATTTTTGAGCCAAGTGGATTTTGAATGCAGCTTCCAAAAGACAAAAAAATAGCCGATTAATATTTTCTATATTTAATACAATCACACCGGCGTGATTAGAACGTTCAGTGCATCATATCTTCAGCTGCTAAATTCAAATCTGCGTTCGCTCACTGGCTGGCGCTGAGCCAGAGACAGACTCCAACGCTGCGCATTATAACCAATCACACACGATGCTGTTGAGCTTATGAATGCAATGACCAATCAGAGGTGTTCAGATGAGTCATCGCTAAAATGCCAGCGTTTTCTTCACACGCTCGCTCATTCTCTCGTCAGAAACAACAAAGTGCAAATGTTTGTACTAATCTGCAAGATATTAATTTCATAGTGTAAACAGCTTCAGTGATTTTAATGGGAGTGTTTGAGAGTGCTTGAACTAGACTGTCAGTTCTAGACTAGACTGAAAATGTTCTTTGATAATGTAAATGTTCTTTGCTCTCTTTCTGTACAATGAAAGTGTTATGATTAGTAGCCTAACTTGCAATGTTTTTATTCACATTAACTTTCAATGTTAAATTCACATTAAATATAAACTCAGTCGTATTAAAAATATGTTATGGCATGACACCCATATCTGTTAGTTAAGTAAACAAACGTTAAAAAACGTTAAAAAAAAAGTTAATATATTACATTATCAGGTTACTTTGACAAACATAGATCAACATAATCTATAAAGGTGAGAATCAATATATTTCATGATAAT
>NW_015638975.1:3342457-3343740 GCF_001515625.1 Sinocyclocheilus rhinocerous | reverse complement strand
ACAGTGCTATTGTGGCTGCTGTGTGTCACATGACAAGCATGACGAGCCCCCTCAAAAATAACGAGTGCATGACGCCCCTGCTTATACTTATTTAATTAAATTCTACTTCTGTGTGTCTTGTTAAGACAACTTAAAATACATAAACGTCTTCCATTTTTGTGGCTGTTTTCTTATATTTTTTCGATTGACAAATACACAAATGTACACATTTCTTATAGCTGTCCTTTTGAAAAAAGTACAGTATGCTATGTATAATTTTTGCAAATAAAAAAAAACTACAATGTGATATTTTTCTCTCCTTGCTGGTAAGTAACAAGCATGTATGTTTCAGGCAACGTCCAGTAGGTGGAGGTATAATAATACCACAGAAATGCCCAAATCTGCACTGTCACAGCATCCGGAAAGCACTCACAGCACTTCACTTTTTCCACATTTTGTTATGTTACAGCCTTATTACAAAATGGATTAAATTCATTATTTTCCTCAAAATTCTACAAACAATACCCCATAATGACAACGTGAAAGAAGTTTGTTTGAAATCTTTGCAAATTTATTAAAAATAAAAAACGAAAAAAATCACATGTACATAAGTATTCATAGCCATTGCACTCAAAATTGAGCTCAGGTGTATCCTGTTTAAACTGATCATCCTTGAGATGTTTCTACAACTTGATTGGAGTCCACCTGTGGTAAATTCAGTTGATTGGACATGATTTGGAAAGGCACACACGTGTTTATATAAGCTCCCACAGTTAACAGTGCATGTCAGAGCACAAACCAAGCCATGAAGTCCAAGGAATTGTCTGTAGACCTCTGAGACAGGATTGTATCGAGGCACCGATCTGGGGAAGGGTACAGAAAAATTTCTGCAGCACTGAAGGTTCACAGAAGCATGTAGTCTCAGTTACTCTTAATGGAAGACGTTTGAAACAAACCGGACCCTTCCTAGAGCTGACCTCCTGGCCAAACTGAGCAATTGATGGAGAATGAAAACACACTTGGCATTTGCAAAAAAGCACCTAAAGGACCCTCAGACTGTGAGAAACAAGATTATCTGGTCTGATGAACCTCAATTCTATGCATCTTGCTTGAAGGAATCCAGCTCTGCTCATCACCTGCAGAGTACCATCCCAAAAGTAAAGTGTGCTGGTAGCAGCCTCATGCTGTGGGGCTGTTTTTCAGCGGCAGGGACTGAGGGACTTGTCAGAGTAGAAGGAAAGCTCAGTGCACCAAAATATTGAGATAGCCTTAATAAAAACCTAGTCCAGAGCATTCAGAACCTC
>NW_015638975.1:3337743-3342092 GCF_001515625.1 Sinocyclocheilus rhinocerous | reverse complement strand
CACACAGCAAGAGTGGCTTATAGACAACTCTGTGAATGTCCTTGAGTGGCCCAGCCACAGCCTGGGCTTGATCCCAATCAAATATTTCTGGAGAAACCTGAAAATGTGCATTTTCTCCCATCCAACCTGACAGAGCTTGAGAGGTGAAGAGGCGAGAAGGCGAGGAGAAGAATGGCAGATAATTGCCAAATGATGATGATCAAAGCTTGTCGCATCATACCCAAAAAGATTTGAGGCTGTAATTGGTGCCAAAGGTGCTTCAACAAAGTATTGAGCAAAGGCTGTGAATACTTATGTACATGTGATTTTTTTTTTATTTTTATAAATTTGCAAAGATATCAACAGACGTCTTTCACGTTGTCATTATGGGGTATTGTTTGTAGAATTTTTAAGAAAATAATGAATTTAATTAATTTTGGAATAAGGCTGCAACATAACAAAATGTGGAAAAAATGAAGCGCTGTGAATACTTTCCGGATGCGCTGTATCTTCAACTTTACTGACAACTTTACTAGCTATATATTCGAAATAAAGTCACATCTGAGGTTATGCCCTATGATCAATATAATCTGTTTGGAATCCTTGGAGTGCAACCATTGTCGTTCTCACATAACATATAATGGTAACTTACAGCACAAATAGTCATGTTTGTTACTAAAGAGTCATGTAGGTGTCTTTGAACTGATGACTTTGAATCAGCACCTATCTATTCTTTGAATCAGCTTTTCTATTCCCTTCCATGATTAAGGTGTTTTATACAGTGTGTTTCATATAATAAGGGAATCTCTGCTTTTTACATAAAAGATTTATGCTTTCTTCTACACAATTTATCAATCAAGACCAAAACAATTAAAATATGTAGATGTCTCTCTATGTTATTGCACAGTAGCTAGAATCAAACAATGTAGATGAAAGTGAGTCAGCATTTGACCAGGATGGACCAATAATAACTGGTCACCAGCAATATGCCACATTAATCATGACAAAACTATTCTAGAAAGTCAAAACGGCCTTACAACAGGGCAGACCAAATCAAAACCGCACCCACAGTATCATGCAACGGCTCAGTCAAGTGGACGTCTTTGTACAAAGATCAATGCACTCTACCCACATTGTTTAGTTTTGTCGCTGGCAACCACAATTGTCATATCCACACGCAATGCCAATTAAAATGTACAACTTTGTACACAGACTACCCATAGAATAAAAAAATCCGATGTTTCTGTAAATTACATATCTTTAACATTCTCAGTATACCACATATTGTTTGAAAGACAATTGTTCGAACAGACAATTTTCAATAATTTCAGTTTCATGGTGGTCATTTTAGTTAAAGATCGTTTTGTGTGTGTTATGAAAAGATAAGTGTTTTATTTTTTTACTTGAGACCCTATAAAAGGATTTATTATTTCCAGAAATTGTGAGACACAATATCATGTTGATGTGGACCGAACAAGTACCTGGCATGTCAGTGATAAGTTTCAATGAAAAACATGTAAAACTCAATCAACCAATCAACAAAATAAAACGATTGTGGTGGACTTTAGACATTTACATGACAACAGCCATCAACAAACAACAAACTTCCATGACAGACTCAATTAAATCATGGAAACCAACACCTGCAGCATAGAAAAGCATATCAGAGACTGCTCTTCGTCAGACAACTACCACTAGTCTGTTATTTCAAAGCCATTATAGAAAGTATACCCTAATGAAGCAAAACCTGAACACTTGTCGCCAGAGCCTCAAAGATCACAGGTACTCATGAAATCCCTGTACATCCATCACACCATCACAGGGTATAAGAAGATTAGATGCCTGAGACCAGCCAAAACATCACGGTTAAGAACAACATCTTTCCAACAGCTGTCAAGTTTTCCAACAAACACTTCTAATAGTAACCACACTGTATAATCCATGTTTACGTGACACCCTGTCACATTAAGTATCTTAATCTATCATTCTTTACCTTCAATGACCTCCTCTACTATCGACAATCTGTCTATATCACAGTTTATGTACTGTTTGTATACTGCACTGTATATGGTTTGGAATTGTACTCTACCTTGTACTGTATTGTATATTGTATAGTCTTACACTTACACTCTTAAAAATAAAGATGAACATATCTGGGAGCAGTTCTTGAATCTTTTAAGAACATTTTTACATTATAAAGAAACTTTTGTGAAAACATCAATGCCAATAAAGAACCTTTATTTTTAAGAGTGTAATATTTATTTTAAGGTGTCCTTGTTATAGTGTAATTATACATTTAAGTACTGAGTAATATTAATTAACTACATACACTTACTATATGGTTAGGGTTAGGATTACTTGCATATAATTATGCATAATTTATTGTTATTACAATAGTAAGTACATGTAACGTGTAACAAAGACACCTTAAAATAAAGAGTTACCATGCAATATTGTAGTTGTAACTGTCCCACAAGCTATACTGTGCAGTAATGAATTCTATTCTACATTCTATGATCTATTCTATAATCTCTCAATTCTCTTCTATACTGTGTGCGCGCGCAGTAATGAATTCTATTCTACATTCTATGATCTATTCTATAATCTATAAATTCTGTTCTATTTTATTCTATTAGTATGTTTTTTTCCTCTACCTGTGTATTTGTAGTAGATACAAATCTGTCCACTATCAGCATTAATAAGCAATTCAATCCTATTTTAATGTTATTTTCAGCAGATCATCAGACTGAATTATCTTCATTGTAATCAAAAGGTTGTTCTTGACTAATTCTAAATTCTTCATTTCTTGTCCCAGATAACATATAACAGACGTGTTCTAATTTTTCCTTCTATAGGTTTACAGTATTAAGAAAGTAATAATATACTCTATAAACAGAATTTTATGCAGACTTCTGGTCTAAAGTATGTAGGTGTGTCTTAAGGCTGTGTCAGGAGAACCAGACACCCTAAATGAACTCAACGAAGCAAACGTAGCTGATTATAAATCTGGTTTATAAGGCTGTTTTCAACAATTGCAAAATCCATAATTTCACAGTGATACTGAATAAACAGAAAAAGATCAACATTTGATACAGTTGCCAAGTACAGTTGAGACGTGACAGGATCCTGAGAAATGTGAATATATGAATTAATGAACAGAAGCAATGCTGTGAAGATGAGTGGGCCAAAATTCATTTGAATTTGAGAAAATGGAGGATATGCTTTAGACATCCTAGTACAAGCCATATGATAGTGGCATTTATTATCTAATGTTTATAATTATGTCTATATTAGAGGAACCCATTTTTATGGAAAAAAAAAAAGACAAGCAATTATTTAACTCCTACTTTTTTGTATAAAATAAAATAAAATAAAAATAAAAACAATCAAATGTTGTTTGATGTGAGATCATTATTGAGATTATACACAGATGGAAAAACACACGAGTAACAAAGTGTGGGAGGCAGTTTTGCGGAGAATTTCTTAGCTATATGATAATATAAACATTATTTCATGTGATTATTCTTATTTTTGCAGAACGAACAGAGAATAGCATTCAAAGAACGGCAGGATCTGCATGGGAAGACAGATTTAAGTAAGTGATTAATTAAAGGAGTCTGTACATTATGTTTGTTTATTTGACTCACTATGTGAACATAGTGATGGTGTGTAAAGGTGATTATTAAATCATGCGATTTATCAATAGCAACAGTGAGGAGGTTTTGGTACAGTCATGACTCAGAGGACTGTAATCTACCATAATATACCATGGGACAAAGGTTTAAACTATCTTATCAGTGTGGTTTCCTGGGATTAAGCAACATGTTTTAGGCAATGAAAATAAAAAAACTCTCTACATACAAGAATAGATAAAAAAATCCTATATGTTAGAGAAAAGACCTATAAGTTAACATACGTAATGCAATTGCTAATGAAAAATATAAGCATTTATTATATTTTTAATGTTAATTTTTACATACAAAAGTTAATACAGTAAAACTGTAATTAAAAAAAATGTTGAAAATAACTGTTTTCTATTTTAATATATTTTAAAATGTAATTTATTCCTGTAATTGTTCAGCCATAACGGTCTTCTGTGTCACATGATTCTTCAGAAGTCGACCCTGAACTACAAAACCAGTCATAAGGGTAAATTTTTTGAAATTGAGATTTATACATCATCTGAAAGCTGAATAAATAAGCTTTCCATTGATGTATGATTGTTGTTGGATAGGACAATATTTGGCTGAGATACAACTATTTGAAAATCTGGAATCTGAGGGTGCAAAAAAATCTAAATATTGAGAAAATCATCTTTAAAGTTGTCCAAATGAAGTTCTTAGCAATGCATATTACTAATCAAAAATTAA
>NW_015638975.1:3313164-3337511 GCF_001515625.1 Sinocyclocheilus rhinocerous | reverse complement strand
GGTAGGAAATTTACAAAATATCTTCATGGAACATGATCTTTACTTAATATCCTAATGATTTTTGGCATAAAAGAAAAATCAATAATTTTGGCTATTGCTAAAAATATACCCAAGCGACTTAAGACTGGTTTTGTGGTCCAGGGTCACATATGTTGATTTGGTGCTCAAGAAACATTTCTTATTATCAGTGTTGAAAACAGTTGTGCTGCTTAATATATTTAATATGTTTAATATGTATAGTGGAAACTGTTATACATATTTTACTGGATTCTAAGAAAAAGAAAGTTTAAAAGAACAGCATTTATTTTCAATAGAAATCGTTTGAAACAAATGTCTGCACTGTCACTTTTGATCATGTAATGCATCCTTGCTGTATAAAGAGTATTATTTCTTTATTTTTTAAATTTGGTTTTGCATCCTTTAAAACTCTGAATGATAGTGTATATTAAATTACATCTTTAACATTTAATTTTTGTACAAGGAACACTCCTTACAGTAATTAACAACAGTATATCTAAAAATGAACATTACCATATATTCATAAAAGCTGTAAAAATAGTTAATAGTTATTTCATGATAAGGTTAAGCCTAAACTTATTGTAAAGTGTTACCCAACCTTCATATAAACTGAACCACACTCACTGGTCATGTCCATACATGAATACAGGTACAATACATTTGTTACATTTTTTTCCCAGCTGTGTGCCTTCCTTGTATGACTGTAATACCATTAACTTCCAACGCTTTTACGTTCAAAATTATGCATCAGCTAAGCAAACAGATGCAAAGGTTTCAGTTGCAAAATAACATTTCACATTTTGAAACTTGAGCGAAACTTCCTTAAGCCAAATCCCCTTATTAATTAAAGTGTCTTTAAGCAAACAGTTCTATATTTAACAACAACAACAACAACAAAAAACAGTTCAAGATCTCCAGTTTTCATTAACAAATGACAAAACAGCTCATTTCCATTGGGAGGCTACATCACGTATTCAGATGATTCATAACACTTTACAGTAAAGTCATTAACAAACATAATAAAATGCTTAACAGATCAGTATGCACATTCAAATCTGTTAAACATTATATAACATGATGTGTGTTAATGGCGTACTAATCAAAGTATACAGTTCTTATGTATCTGATATTCGAACGATCCACTGAAGTATGTGAAGGAAAAAAAGGTTTGAAACGATCTTTTTTATTGTAAGTTTAGCTTGAGTCAAATACTTTAGAATAAGTTAAGAGGGATTTGACCTCTACTCATCTAGCTTTAGTGGTTCACTCTGCTGGGCTGGACCTGATTTGGAACATCATTCACAGGGAGCCTCTTTTTACAGGCATCATAAACATACATGTGTTGTCAGAAAACAGGGTGGAATCACATAGGAGTGATTTCCATCAGTTCTGGTCACAAGACAAAAACAAATTTTGAATCAGAAGTAATAGTTGTAAGCACTGATTCATTGTCCTAACAAGAATCATGATTTCAGTGAAAAATTACGCTTTTGTATGTTGTTAACTGAAAACTGAAATATCTTAATTTGAATTTAAATATCACTTTAGTCATTTTGCAAATGAATGTTCAGGCACACAGTTTATTGTCATACAGTAATGAAAAACTAAACTTGTGTATGCATTTATTTTATATTATTTTTACAAGATAGTAAAAATCTTGATCTAGATTCTGACTGATCTGGCCTCCTTTGAAACACAAGAATTCATTGAACTTATGGACTGCTAATTCTATGAAAATATATATTTTCAACTTTTTGTCCTAAATTTTCAATATTTTAGATTTGGGTTTTAAGCTTACGTCAACAGGGAATTCCTGATACTATTCAGACTAGTCAAAAAAAAGCAATAATTGTAAAAAAAAAATGATGATAAACCATATGGGGATTCCTGAATTAAGAGGTCACTTCGAAGGTCTATGTAATGTATGAGTCTGCCCATAAGACCTAAGAGAATGGGGGGACACACCCAGGTCCTATCACGAACAGTTACTGATTCACTAAACCGGTTTTGTAATAAGCTATGTAAAATTATATTCGTGAAAGTGATAAAAAGTGATACACACCTTCTTATGCCCCTGCCTCACTGACCATGCATCACACGACTCTTTATAAACTCAAACAGATTTCTCACTTCTGTCTAAGTGAACCTAACACCATCCATTAATCCAGACATGGGACATCTGGAGTTAATACTAGTATTAACATGGATAACAGGTTGCTTTACCATAGACAACAATGCAAATAGGTGAGATGCTCATGATTTAGTAATTTGGTATAATGTTTCAGTAGTAATGTGAATGTAAATCTTATTTTGCTTTTATTAAGTACCAGATTCAGTAAAAGATTTGATTATAGTTTATATTAGCAAAATGATGTAGCCTACATTGTATACATATTTATACTGTATGTATAACATTGCAAATACATATTGTAAATATATTATAAATATATAAACATATATTATAAATAAAAGTCTCGGTTAGCCTAACGCAGTACACGTAGCAAGGTGTATATATATATATATATATTATACACACACATATACACACACACGTATACACACACACACACACAAAGAAAAACAAGTCGATAGAATAGAAAAATAGAAAGCTAGTGTTTTTTTTTTTATTATATACTTTATATTTATACAAAGTACATGGTTCAGTAAATAACTAATTATCATTTGCACCAGGCATTTAAATAGAGCCACACGTTTCTAACAATTAGTTATATGAAAACAGGCAAAATTAAAAACTGTAAGTGTAAAAGCATGTTAACATATCAGAGTCTTGCTATTTCTTAATTTTATACACAACATTAACGTATTGCCAAGGCATTAATTGACACTTCCTAACAGTTTTTATTCAAATGTAATTAAGCATTTAACATCTGATCATAATGATGGAAACAAATGATAAATATTATGATGATGACTACTGTTATGTAACTGAATTACACTACTTTTATGCCTTTGTAGATAAGAAATTCATGTGATTATGCAGCTAATCTAATACTTAACAAGCATGGTCAAATATAGCCAGCCATTTCATCTTTTTTTCTGATATTAGTCAACTCAGCCTGCCTTCTTATTTCCTGTTTTTACAGATTTGACGTGACAGAGGGAGATGCAGGTAAGTAAATTATCATGTAAAATGTAATAAGGACAATGATTAACCAGAGAATTAGTGCTATTGCAACATTTCTATATCTCAATCATTTATTTTAACATTTCTTTTTCCAATATTAAGTAACATTTTAATATAAATAAATTGCTACAATAGAACTAAGAACTACTATTATCATTTCCTACAAATCTGTGCAAAGACTATTATCTTGTCTGTCTCACACTAATGAACAGACTTTTTTCTGTCACCAAAAACATGCTTGACTTTGCACAAAGTGTTCACGCTTGCAATCAAGCAAGGACACATGTGATTACAAAATGACATGAGAACTGGTTGTAAACGGGTGGAGTACGGTAGGCCCCCATAAAGCATATCTAAGGTCCATGTTCATTACCAACACATTATGAACATAGAGCATTTATTGCATTGTACCACTGGAAAATGATGCACATAAAAAATGTAAGCATTACCCATTCCTCATTTTAGGACTGGTTTTGTTTGAGCATATCCTTAAATAAGTAATCTACAGTCAACTGGAAAATTCCTACAGTATAGTCAATTCTAGACAGTTTCTAACACTGAAAACTGAAACGTCTCGTTTTTAAGCAGCGTTGGCCTCTTGTGATTTCAACCAAAATGAAGAACCGTTCTGCAACTTCCAACAAGACCCTGCAGATAATGGTGACTGGACGCGTCACAGTGGACCCACCCCAACCCCAGGCACTGGACCTGATGGAGACTATCCGGATGGAGGTGAGTATGAACACCAAAACCAACAAAAAACACTCCAGTGATCAGTCACTGCACTGAAGATGCAAAATCACTTGGAAATGATGTTCAAAACGGAATATTACTGAAATTACCGCAACCACAAATGCTTACAAAATTACAATACACTGATTGATGGGACATGCACTATAAAATGTTTTGTCAAGCAACCTATAAATCGCTAAAGAACCTATTGTTTTTTTACTGTTTCTTGCTCTCATTTAATTAAACCCTTTCCCCCCGTAGCTGGCTATTACATATATCATGAGGCTGACAACTCCGTAAATGGACAGAAAGTACGCCTTCTCAGCCCAGTTATTACTAGTGGACCTTCTGAGATCTGTGTACAGTTCTACTACTACATGTATGGCTCTGACAGCAGTAACACCCTGACTGTGTTTGCCAAACGTCCCGGCTCTGAGGAACAAATGTGGCAAAAAACTGGGATACAGAGCCCTTCATGGCTTGGAGCCTCTGTCACTGTGCCCATACCAGCTGGACAGACTGCTCAGGTAATTGGGTCTGCTTAAAAACAGACTGTGATTAGTACTAATGCAATTGTTTTTATAATGCTATAGATGTATGTCATTTGTTCTTCTATAGTTCTAGCATGCATTTTTAAATGAAATACATATGAGTACAGTCTTGTTATACCTCACTAAATTGCCTTAAAAATTGCTTGAGTATTATGACCTTGAGACTTATTAAATTTCAGTGTGGTCACTGTGTTTAAGGCAAAAGGCAAAAGGCTATGCATTATAGTGTGTCTAATCTATGTAGGCCTTTTCTTTAGCATCAGTTATAAAAAAGTCAATGTTACCAAGACAAAGAACACTTCTGAAGTTCATGATGACAGAATTAACTTTGTGACTCTTATACAGTGTGAAAGAAAATCCCCTTTTCAGTAAGTTTTAATGTCATTTTTCTCTTCTAGATTGTGTTTCAAGCAAAGCGTGGGCTCTCCTCATCATGTGACACTGCCATGGATAACATTGTCATCACTGAGGGAGCCTGTGCTGGTACTTTATTTTACCCTCATTGCATGTTACAACTATAAACATTTAATATTAAAATAATGATTTTATAAACAACATTTTGTTTGTTTTTATACAGGCTGTATAGTTGGGTGTGATTTTGATGATGATGAATGCGGCTGGACGAATGTGGTACCTAATGATGAAATTTTTGGTTGGGAGTTATGGACTGGACAGACAGATACACCAGGCACTGGCCCTGATGATGACTTCTCCAAACCAGGATGTGAGTCCAATATTCCTGTCATATCAATGATTATTTTTAAGGACTGCTGTCAGTCCTCTTTGCATTCTCTATTTTCTCAAACTGTTTCTTTCCAATGCAGTGGGTTCATACCAGTTAATGGACTCCAGCTTTAGCATTGAAGGAGAATCCGCTCAGCTCTGGAGCCCCTCTACCTCAGCCTCTGGTTGCCTACAGCTGGACTTCCATTACTACATGTATGGCAGTGCCACCAACATGGAGCTAAATGTCCATGCAGTCACCACCGGTAAGAGTCACAAGCTGTTCGAAAGCGTGAAGATTACGAGTTTATTAAAACATCTGTAGGTTTAAAGGAAAATTATGAAATTACAATTACAATTATAATAAGACAATCATATTCACATATACACGCAACGAAAGCTAGATGATCAATGATTTTCAAAAATGTTATTATGCAGATTAATTACAGAGATTTTGGCTAAGATTTGTTTTATGATTTTTTTTTTTTTAGGTGGGGCACTTGGAGCCCCTATTTTCAGCCTAAAAGGAAATCAAGGTCAGGGCTGGAAGCCTGCAAGCGTTCGCTACATTGGTTTAGCTGATTCAGTGGAGGTCAGTTTTACTCTCTCAGTTAAAAATTTGTGAATGAGCTTTTTACATTTTTGACAATGATCTGGCCCATTTGAGCGACAAAGCAATTTATATTAATCATAAATGTTGCCAAATGTTCACGTTTTTATACTTTTTTTATTTCAGTTTGTAATTGTAGGTGTTTATGGTGAAACAGACAAGACAGATATTGCAATTGATAGTGTCTGCATTACCGCTTGTACAGGTAGGTGGCAGACAATGTCATTAATGCTATTGTAAGTCTAAAAGTACCAGTTGTCATATAATACATATTTTATGAATGATGCACCAGTCTATTAATTGTTTTCTTGCTTGATTTTAGCAACTCCAACAACACCTAAGCCATCCCCGCCCCAACCCACTACACCTAAACCATCAACACCACAACCCACTTCACCTAAACCAACGACACCAGGTCCATCATCCCCTAATCCATCTACACCCCAACCCAGATCCATCATCCCCTAATCCATCTACACCCCAACCTACTTCACCTAAACCAACGACACCAGGTCCATCATCTCCTAATCCATCTACACCCCAACCGCCTTCACCTAAACCAACGACACCAGGTCCATCATCACCTAATCCATCTACACCCCAACCGTCTTCACCTAAACCAACGACACCAGGTCCATCATCACCTAATCCATCTACACCCCACCCCACCCCACCTAAACCAACAACACCAGGTCCATCATCACCTAATCCATCTACACCCCAGCCCACCTCACCTAAACCAACGACACCAGGTCCATCATCACCTAATCCATCTACACCCCAACCCACTACACCCAAACCAACAACACCAGGTCCATCAACTCCTAAACCAACAACACCTAAGCCAACTACTCCAGGACCAACACCACCAGGTAAGCTAAACTTGTTCTATTTTGATTAGAAACATTTATCAAAACATTATAACATTTGTTTAGATAAACAAACCCTTCATGTCTTGCAACAGTGAACTGCCCTCCAGACTCGGAGTACATTGATTGCGGCCCAGCCTGCATTCCTACCTGCACAGAACCCTCCACCAACTGCTCTGGTTCTTGCATCAGCGGCTGCTTCTGTAAGCCAGGATTTGTTTTCCGTGGCCGACGCTGTGTTCCTATTGAGCAGTGTGGAGACTCGGAGTACATTGATTGCGGCCCAGCCTGCATTCCTACCTGCACAGAACCCTCCACCAACTGCTCTGGTTCTTGCATCAGCGGCTGCTTCTGTAAGCCAGGATTTGTTTTCCGTGGCCGACGCTGTGTTCCTATTGAGCAGTGTGGATGTCTGGATGAAGAAAACAATTACTTTGAGGTACAAGAGTTGTCATTGTGAGGCTGCATTTTTATCCAGCTTTGGGACCTAAGGTTTTGCTCTAAAAATGTTTGGCCTGTATTTACACTCAGCCTGGTGAGATCATTTTTGGAGATGGCTGTTCCAAGTTGTGTCGCTGTGCTGGCAACTACACTTTCGACTGTGTGGACAACACCTGTGACCCTGTGACAGAAGAATGTCGGGAGTTTGGTGGAGTGCACGGCTGCTACCCTAAAGGTATTACAGAAAACCACAGCAACCCCTTATCCACAACTACCGTAACTGACAAGTGATCAAACAACACACTAGTTGGCTTCTGTGATAGTTCATGCTTCAAAGCCCACAAGCTTTCAAACACACAGTCAAAATTTTGTATTTAGGCTTGGTATTTATTAACTTGCAAACCTGTAACTCTTGATACAACAAGTATTTATGATCAAGCTTGTATTCATGTCTTTGACACCAAGGGATTTTTCATTCACAGGAACCTCCACCTGTATTGCCTCTGGTGACCCCCATTATAACACCTTTGATAACCGGCGCTATGACTTCATGGGAAACTGTTCTTACCTGATGTCCGAACCTTGTAACAGCACAGACGTGCCTTACTTCGCTGTGTACACAGACAACGAGAACCGCTACAACAATCCTCATATCAGCTATGTAAAAGCAGTTCATGTCCATGCGCTGGGAGTCGTAGTGTCTGTTCTGAAAGGAGGAACGGTTCAAGTAAGAGAAAAGAACATTACTTTCAATATTAATGATTTATATACTATCATGTATACAGTATTATTTGTGCACATACAGTGGGTACGGAAAGTATTCAGACCCCCTCAAGATGGTGAGAAATAAGATTCTCTGGTCTGATGAGACCAAGATAGAACTTTTTGGCCTTAATTCTAAGCGGTATGTGTGGAGAAAACCAGGCACTGCTCATCACCTGTCCAATACAGTCCCAACAGTGAAGCATGGTGGTGGCAGCATCATGCTGTGGGGGTGTTTTTCAGCTGCAGGGACAGGACGACTGGTTGCAATCGAGGGAAAGATGAATGCGGCCAAGTACAGGGATATCCTGGACGAAAACCTTCTCCAGAGTGCTCAGGACCTCAGACTGGAACTAAGGTTTACCTTCCAACAAGACAATGACCCTAAGCACACAGCTAAAATAACGAAGGAGTGGCTTCACAACAACTCTGTGACTGTTCTTGAATGGCCCAGCCAGAGCCCTGACTTAAACTCAATTGAGCATCTCTGGAGAGACCTAAAAATGGCTGTCCACCAACGTTTACCATCCAACCTGACAGAACTGGAGTGGATCTGCAAGAGGGAATGGCAGAGGATCCCCAAATCCATGTGTGAAAAACTTGTTGCATCTTTCCCAAAGACTCATGGCTGTATTAGATCAAAAGGGTGCTTCTACTAAATACTGAGCATTTTTCAGTTTTTCTTTTTTAATAAATTTGCAAAAATGTCAACAATTCTGTGTTTTTCTGTCAATATGGGGTGCTGTGTGTACATTAATGAGGAAAAAAAATTTACTTAAATGATTTTAGCAAATGGCTGCAATATAACAAAGAGTGAAAAATTTAAGGGGGTCTGAATACTTTCCGTACCCACTGTATACTGCATACATGTAATTTAGGGGCACATTCAAAATGACAATTATGTTTTCTGACATTTCTCAGGTCAATGGTACCAATGTGAACATTCCTCTGAGTCCTGTCAGTGGTGTTGACATTTTTATGTCTGGCAAGCACTACACAGTGGCCTTGAACTTTGGAGTAACCGTACGTTATGACGGAAACCACTATATGGACATTAAAGTTATCAAGGAGTGAGTATGGTTCTAATAAACGTCTTCATAGTAACAACATTTATAACTTGATTCACTTTTGAATGTTTCTACATGCTCGTGATCATTTTACAGCTATGAGGACAAACTTTGTGGACTGTGTGGGGACTACAACGGAGACCCTCAGAATGATTTCCAGACTCCAACTGGTGAACTGGTCCAAAGCCCCAATGACTTCGGCCACAGCTGGAACACAGACCCTGAGTAAGGCACTATACGAGGCACATGCTGTTACAACTAAAAGACGTGTCTCTATTAATTCACATCATAGACAACTCACCTCTGATTCTGCCTTCAGGTGTAACAAGCCAGAGGTTGGCCCATCCCCTGGGTGTACAGATGCTGAGCAGGAGTTGTATGAAGGGCCTGCTTACTGTGGTATCATATTGGACAGCAATGGCCCATTTGCTGCTTGCCATCCAAAAGTCAACCCCAATGTGAGTGAAATCGAATAAGTTAATTTGAAATGCTTTAGTGCATAATTTAACAATACAACATACTTACAGATCTTAACCTTGTATGTAGGGTTTCTTCCAAGACTGTCTGTTTGACGTTTGTGAGCTGGATGGTGCTTATTCTGCTTTGTGTGAAGCAATAGAGTCATACGTCAATGAATGTCAGGACCGTGGAGTTACAATTGGACCCTGGAGAAACAGCACCTTCTGTCGTATGTCTGAAAAATACATATTCATTATCCATAAACTCTGACAAAAAAAACAAAAACAAGACTTGAATGGCTTGTCCTATTTCTCTTACTGGCAAATAGAGTGAATTCGCAACATTACGATTAGCACTAACATAAGTTTTCCCTCTTCAGCTCTGAAATGCCCACCCAACAGTCACTTTGAATCATGCGCACCAGTTTGCCAGCCTTCCTGCAGTCCATATCCACCAAGTCAGTGCATCGGGCCTTGTTCTGAAGGATGTGTTTGTGACCCTGGATATATCCTCAGTGCTGGCCAGTGCGTGAAAGAAGAAACTTGTGGTTGCAGCTATAATGGAAATTATTATAAGGTGAGGAAATTGAATTTGGTATTATTTAGGACAGAAATGGTTTGTTATAGTCAATCAACTAGTATTTTTCATGACTTTTCCTCTCTCCATGGATTTAGCCAGGTGAAGAGTTCTACACTAAGGACTGTGAAGTACTGTGTAAGTGCGACCCCCCATTTGTTTCCTGTAAAGCTGCCGACTGCCCACCAGTGGAACAATGTGGAGTACAGGGTGGTGTAATTGGGTGTTATCCACAAGGTGAGCACTCTGGTTAATTCAGTAAGTGTGTTTCCATTCAATTTTCAAACATCCATCCATCCAGTTTCAGTCAGGCTAAAGCAATATCTTTTTAAAATAAATGTATGACTTAAAATCATACAACTCCAGTTTTTGCAATGTTGAACAAACAGATTTCGATGTAATTATAGCTCGCTTTATCTAGCATATATATGCATTAACAAGATAACAATTGGGCTTGGCTTTGTGCAATGGCTCTAAAATGACAGATGTGATATGTAATTCACCCTTCTAATATTAGATTAAACATTCCATCATGTATATTTGGCTAGAGAGATGGAGACTGTAGCTTGACTATGCATGTTTACAATTCACTATTTACAAATAGTGTGCAACAGTAAACTATTGAACTTTACACATTCTTTAGAGCTTCAAAAATAGTTGATCAATCTCTTTCCTCAATCTCCCAGAATCTCAAGACTGCATTATCTCTGGTGATCCTCATTATAACACTTTCGATGGCAAATACTACAGCTACATGGGCACTTGCACCTACACTCTGGCCCGCACCTGCCAAAACAACACTGGTAAGCAATGGCCAAAGCCAACTATCCACAATCAGCAGTTACTAGAGTGCTTTGGTCATCACTAGGTGTTTGGAGTAGCAAACTATTGTATTATTACTATTCATTAAATTTACATTAAATGTCCCCAAAATTAACTTTAAAGGTTAGCTCAAATAAGAATATGCATGTACAGCTTTCAAAATAACTTCACTTTCTTCCCTCCTGGGTCTGCAGGCCCCTGGTTCTCCATAGAGGGTAAGAATGAAGAGAGAGGAGTTTCTGGTGTTTCTTACCTGAGGAAACTATACGTGACTGTTGATGGCATCACTGTGACACTGATGAAAAACAAGAGAACTCTGGTCAGTATCCACAACAGCTGCCTTCATTAAACCATCAATGAAGTTATTCTGTAATCTTGAGATCTAGAATTGAGGTTTTAAGTAATTGGCCAAAGTTTATTTTAATATCTTTTAGATTATAATATCTTGGATTATGTTAATACACACAATAGTTCTGAGACATTCCTAGTCTTAACTTTGATAAAGAATATCTCTTTGGTTTTGAGACTTTAGTCTTTGCAACTTCAGGGATCTTATCTATGCACAATCAGCTTGTAACACTCCAAAGAGAAAGGAAAACTTGAAATCGCATCATATGACCCCTTTAAATATTTTTTTCTAAATGGTTCCTAATCTGTAACATTATCCCTATGTCCATTTTTCTGTTTTCCAAGAATAATCTTGCCTTTCAAAGTTTGTTTTTTCAAAGCTAGCATTAACCTTCAATCCACCTTTGGTTTTATCTTTTTTCCACACACTCAGTTGAATGGACTCAGGGTGTCTCTTCCTCACTCCCCATCTCCACTCATTTCGCTGTCTCTTGCTGGACAATATGTTATCCTCACAACTCCGTTTGGCCTGGAGGTGCAGTGGGACGGCAACCATTACGCCAAGATCTCAGTTCCTAGGTAAAGAAAATGTGAAAAAAGCCTTACTGGAATATATACACAGTACTGACAGTATTTTGCAGAAAACACTAAGACCCAAAATGATTGTTAAGGGTTATAGGCTATGACTAAATTCAAAAAGAAAAATCAAAAAGCATCTCTGGGAAAATTAATATCTTTACATTAATCTCTTTCTTTTTTCCCCTCATTTTATCAGTTCCTACTATGACCAGATGTGCGGCCTGTGCGGGGACTACGACGGAAACCCCAATAATGATTTCACTAAGCCGGATGGCTCCCAAACGGACAGCTCAAGTCAGTTTGGTGACAGCTGGCAAACTGATGAGGATGAGGATGCAACGTCAGTAACTTTCAATCTTCTTGTTAATCAGGCAGTTTCAGGATTAGGACAACTTCCTATGCTCGATGATGCCTGTGTTGATCGGTGCAGATCTGTGACTTGTTTTTAGGTGCAAGCCGGACCCCGGGCCTCAACCACCCTGCGATCCTGAGCTGGAGGGTGTCGTGTCAAACCCAGAGAACTGTGGAAGAATAACTGACACAAACGGAGCATTTAGGTTAGGACTTACCAAACTATGGCATTTTCTGCTAATAAACAATCTTGAATCCTTCCATTTGAAATGAATCATAATAAATATGCATGCTCTGTTATTCATACTGATTCTAACCTGATTCTAACCTGAGACAATGAAGAACTTCTAGTGATTAATCAACTGCACACTTTCTCTCGCATTTGCTCCTCACAGGGACTGCATAAATGTGGTGGACCCCTTGCCTTTCTTCCAGAGCTGTGTGTTTGATATGTGTCGTTATCAGGGACTGCAGCAGGTCCTTTGTGACCAGCTTCAGGCTTACACTGATGCTTGCCTGAGTGCAGGTGCTCCTGTCCATCAGTGGAGGGAGCCAGACTTCTGCCGTGAGTCATTCTCTCACATATTCTATCATATTGCACAAGTGTAGGATTTGAGAAATGGTTTGAGCATATAATAAAGCAGCAAAATATGGCATCTTACATCCATGAATCCAAGAATCACATTTCACATTCCCAGTGGCAAGCCTCTAATGCACAATATAAATTATAGAAGTGAATGCAGTTCAGAAGGTTAGAATAGAAAAAGCTTGAGCTGAACACTTACTTTAACTTAAGCCTTATTGTTTTTATTATTCATGGGGCTTGCTTTTATGCCTTTAATGGCCAAGGCAGAGAAGACAGGAGTGCCATCACAGAGGGTTGGTACATGTGACTGGGAAACTACATCCCTGTATCCCCACTTTAACCATATTTTCATAATTTAATACTGTTTTTCAATTTTTCTTCAGCTCTGGAATGCCCTCCAAACAGCCATTACGCCATATGTGTGAGCTCCTGTCCGGAGACATGTCTGGGTATCAATGGACCACCGGGCTGCAGTGAGAAGTGTGTTGAAGGCTGTGAGTGTGACCCTGGCTTTATCCTCAGTGACAACAAATGTGTCCCTGTTAAAGACTGTGGCTGTGTGGACTCCTCAGGCTCCTACCATCCAGTGAGTTTAACACCAGGGCCGAACCGTGGGGTTCTGGGGCCATAGGCAATTATGGGACCCCCGTAGTAAAACCTGGAGTTTGGATTAAAAATATTCAAAGAACCACTGCAAACACAATGAGTAAACTAAAAACACCCATTTCTGTTCATGATGTTATTCACTATTTTAGCTCTTGTAGTTCACCTAAATAGCCGTTTGACAAATAAAATTATCAAAGGTAGAAGGAAACTGAGTATAGCTCATACCTTTTCACTTTATGACTTCTTTAGGCCTGTTGTCTAAGTTAGTCATTATTCTTGAGCGAAAATGACAAGCATGATGTCTGACATCCAAAAGTGCCTTAAACACTAAACAGCAAAAACACCAACTCAAATAGCCAAACAACAAGCTCTTCCATGACTTACTTTTTGTGTTTCTGTCGAACGTGAGCACATTTGACCAAAATGGAGGTAAAGTTCCAGCAATGCACCGCGGCGTGAATAAATTACGCAAATGAATTGAATTCTTTAATATTTATTGTTTTACAGTTTGCTACTTTATTTGTGCTGCTGTTGTTGTGTTTATCACTTTCAGAAAGTTTGTCACTTTCAGTTATTTGTCATGTAGTTATTATTCAAAGCGCAGATTTTAAGATTCTTAAGAATTAGAATTTTTATGCTTGATTCTCGTTAATGCCTGTCTGACTTGAAATCATATTCGGTGAGCATGAATTGCATTCACTCACTCATTCATTCATTTGCTATAACAATAGATAAAATAGATGGTTATATCGGACAAATTATTATAAAGGATAATAAAACATTCATCGACTCTATATTTTATAATGATTCGATTGAGTTAAATGTTTTATTAGTCCAACACAACATGACACTTGTCGCCACCTACTGGACGAAGGAGTCACTGTATGAATCAATGCATGAATCTTTGGGTAAACGGATTTAAATGAGTCGAGTTACTGTGATAACTCAACCCTCATCATAGCGTCGTTATCACCTATACGATTGCTTAAAACACAGTGCAGAATTTTAACAAAGTGTTCATGTTTAAAAATAGGAGAAATGTGCTTGACTTGTGGATTTCTAACACGTTCCTATCAATGTGGCCATATATAGGTAAATGAGAGCTGGTATCTGGAGGGCTGTACACAGAAGTGTACATGTGAGGGTGGAGGAATTATTCACTGTTACAACACCAGCTGTCTTCCTACTGAGAGCTGCCAACTTCAAGATGGAGACTATGGCTGCAAACCACTTGGTAACAAATATAATACTAGTTTACACATAGTTTCGTTTTTAGTGTCTTATCATATACAAACATGCAGTTCTGCACAAACCTGTTGACACATGGAACTAAAAGTTTATCTCTCCATTTTTATCTCTTTCTCTTTTAGGTACAGGCATTTGCTCAGTTTCTGGTGACCCTCATTATAACACCTTTGATGATAAAGTACATCACTTCATGGGTGCCTGTTCCTACACTCTCACTAAGCCCTGTAATGAGACCTCAGGCTTGCCATACTTTTCTGTGGAGACACAGAACGAGCACAGAGACAATAATAAGAAAGTGTCTTATGTAAGATCTGTCATCATCAATGTGCATGACACAACCATCATTTTGGGCAAGGGGCGCAAAGTTCAGGTAAGGGACATTTCCAAGGTTTGTGAGACTTAAGAAACCGATTACAGGACATTAGAACAGCAGTCCATTCTTGTGCTTACCTTATTTGTACATCCTGCAGGTGAATGGAGTTCAGGTCACTGTGCCTGTCACACTGTCAAATGGTGTTAAGATCTTCCTAAGTGGCAAATTTGTGGTGCTTGAGACAGACTTTGGATTGCGTGTCCGTTTTGATGGAAACCATCATGCAGATGTCACCTTGCCTTCGTCCTACAGCGGACTGTTATGTGGACTCTGTGGTAAGCACAGCAAATTCAGATATCTAACTAACTGATGGAGATTCAAAAGCTACTTTATACTGCTACTAACCAACTAATCGTTTGACATGGGTCATTTTAATAATAATATATTACAGGAAATTATAATGGTAATCCTAATGATGACAACATCAAGTCAGATGGAACGCCAACAGACAGCACCAATGAGCTTGGAGAAAGCTGGCAGGTTCCTGACGACAGACCAGAGTAAGTGAAAGCATATTTAATTGTGCACTGCACCAATGATAGTTAGATTTCATTAATTTTGTTTCTAAATATACACTTTTTATCATTGAAGCTTTAATCATTCATGCCTGTTCTTATCTTGCACAGTTGTACTCATGGTGGAGGAGACATTGAATGTGATGACAAGATCGAGAGTGAAGCACAGAAACCTACTAGCTGTGGCATGATCACCGACCCCAATGGTGAGACACTCATACAAACATACATTTAAAAAAATTGTAATGTTAAGGTCACTGAATAAAAAAGCATAAAAAGCTTTATCACAATTAGAAATGTATGTGATATTATTTTATAGCTGTTTTTTTATTTTATTTGCTTTATTTTATTTATTTATTTTTTAAATAATTTCAAATCAGCATATGCTAGAGTTTAATAATTAAACATTAATTTCTTTATCACCTATAATTACTCTTATAGGTTCCCTTCACACTCACAATGGATTGTTTGTTCTGCTTAGAAATATTGTATTTTGCTAATATCAGAGTCAGCATTTGTATTTGCAAATGTTATTTCATCTTAATGCATTAATTAGAATAAATCATGTTTATGTTAGAATGCATGAATTTATTTGTCTGCTTTGGGCGGTTTGACTACAATCATTGTAATACATTTTGGATTGAATGTTACCTATGACTTGAACATGACTTGAAGAGTAAAGGGTAAATGTACAAGAGGCCTCATTTTACTCTATCTATGACTATATTCCAGCACATCTGTTCAGTGCACTGAGCTCCTCTGTTTTATAGAGACACAACACCTGTTTTATGCACTATTAAATCCTACTTACCATTCTTTTCCCAGGAATCTTCAAGCCATGTCATGAAGTGGTGCCTCCCAATCCTTACTTTGAGAACTGTGTGTTTGATCAGTGTGGCACTGGTGGCGCCACAGTGGCACTGTGCCAAGCTATTCAAAGCTATGCTGACCTGTGTGCTCAAGCTGGGGTGCCAATTAACTGGAGGAATAACACCTTCTGCCGTAAGTGTTTGAGCCCTACAGGCATTCTGTAAAGCGCCCTTAAAACCTGCAATTAACTGAATCCTGGTAACCTTTTTAAGACTCTGCCTTTGCAGTGTGCACCCTTCAATTAGGGAGTGATCAACGAGTGCCGAGTGTCTCTTTAGTTCCTAAATTGGCTGTGCTAAAATAGTTGTATTTTTATGTTTCTCCGTCTCTGCCCATCGTCCCAGTTTCTCGTCTGTCCTTCTCTCTTTTCTAACTATTTTCATTCATTTGTTCTCTTCTGCCCCATTGCATTGGTTCGGTTAACACCACTCTTTTATTTTTCTGTTTCTTCCAGCTATTAAATGTCCGGTTGGTAGTCACTATGAGCCGTGTGGTTCAGCCTGTCCAGCCAGTTGTCAGGACCCTGGATCTGAAGGCACCTGCTTTGAGCCCTGTGTTGAGGGATGTGTGTGTGACCCTGGTTTTGTCCTCAGTGGGGACAAGTGTGTGCCCTTCAGCGAGTGTGGTTGCACTGACAAAGACAGCAACTATAGGCCTGTGAGTGCTTGAGAAGACTCAATGAAACTTACTTCTGTTTTCAAATTTTAAATAATTTCTTACAAATTGAACAAATTTCAGTTCACATTTTTGTGAATAAAGGTGTAGTTTAATTATGCATGTTTTCATTTCTAGTTTAGGATTGTCCCTTTGTCCATTTCAATTATTAATGCGTATCTGTTTGATTTTTTAGGTTGGAGACAGCTGGTTCACGAAGGATGATTGCACAGAGCGCTGTGTTTGTTCACCTTTCAATACAGTGACATGCGAGGCATGGCAATGTGGTCCCACTCAGGAATGTAAGGTCAATGATGGTGAACTAGGCTGTGTGAACACAGGTACATACTCTACGTAATCTTTTTATCTCTTTTTATGTGTCTGTCTATCTTTGTCTGTGTCTTTCTATCTGCCTCTCTGTCTATCTATCTGTTTGACACATGCTTATTGACCTTCTTTGCAGGAGTGGGCATTTGTCACATTGCTGGTGATCCTCACTACTACACTTTTGATGGCATCATGCACACCTACATGGGTACCTGCACTTACACGCTGGTGGCGATATGCGACACCTCTATGGTGACACCCTTCACCATTGTGGCCAAAAACGAAGAGCGCGGCCAACCAGAAGCTTCGTATGTTCACTCTGTGACCGTCTACCTGCCCACTGCCAACATCACCATCAGCAAGAATGGAAGAGTACTGGTGAGAGCCTGAGAAGGAAGAAGGAAGAGATGCAATAGTGATTTTGACTAGGCTGAATTTGCATGCCTTCTTCTGATTAGACATCATGAATAGGGATATAACAGTGAAATATTGTTTAATATCATAGATAAGATTCTATGTATCCAGTGATATGATTGTGCTAAATCTCTGGCTTGTACTCATATTTGTTCTGTCCACCGACTAGGTGAATGAACGCAGGATAAAGACCCCCTATGACATCAGTTCAGCCAAGGCGCGGGTGTTCACCAGTGGAGTAAACACCGTACTGGACACTGACTTCGGCCTGATTGTGAAGTTTGATGGAGTGCACCATATTGAAATCACAGTACCTGGAGACTATTTCAACAAGGTTTGAAACTATACGCAAAAATAAAGCTAGAACATCATCCTACCTAATAGGAGTGGGCGATATACCGGTAGACACGATTAACCAGTAGAAATTTGTCAACATGCAGAGATTTTGGATTATCATCTCTATAGCGGTTACACGCTCACGTGACGTTTCTGTGCTACATGGTCACGAAAACTTATCGTTTACGCATGTTTTTAAGAATTGGGGTTAAAAAACAAGTGATTTTAAGCCGTTGGAAACTCAATAAGCAGATAAAGAGAGCTCATTTCACTATATGTGTGCGCTGTCTTAGCACTGTCAGAGAGGCACGTGCACGTAAAGACGGTGCTCATAGAGTGCAGGAGCATTGTAGTGAGTTATTTTTGCCGCTTTATAGGCCTTGAACAGGTAAATACACACTTTTATGTGTCAAAATGCCCATCTTTGCAAGTATCCTTGTAAACCTCGTAATTTAGGTCTTTAGTCTAATATTCCTGCTGTCTGTCATTCATGTTAATCAAACAACAAAAGAGAGAAAATCTCTCACTACTCTTGACTAAATCATTTTTGTAACTTTAATAATAAGAAATATACTGTATATTTAGTTTACACAGTGGAGAATATGCAGTGTTTTTTTACATTTCATTACCTTATACAATGTATGTAGCATTTCTTATTTATTTGTTCTACTGTTTTTGTCCTTTTGCTTGTAAGTAGTTTCTTATTCTTATTTAATCACTGACTCTTCACTTGTCTTCAGTGAGCTTTTTTTCAATTTAGGCTAGCATTAGTTCTTTTGTGACATTGACTCTGGTGACAAGAATTATGACATTTCTATGGTGTCAAAAATGTTGATATCATAAAGACCTTATTTAAAGCAAAAATAGCTATATTGTGATATATATTGTTACGGTGAGATAAAATTACTCATATCATGATATAAGATTTTGGTCATATCACCCACCCCTACTACCTGATATTTGTTGTAAATGCAGTCTTTAGATACTAATGTTTGATTAATAAACCAGACAGTTTCCTTTTTGGTCCAGATGTCTGAATTTCATTAAGAAAAATGAAAGAATTTCCACAAGCAGATTTTGATCAAATCTTCTTGACACATATCACACTCACTGCTTTCCCGTAATTCAACTTTCGTCTTACAGGTATGTGGAATGTGTGGTAACTACAACGGAGATTCCTCTGATGACAACTTGATGCCTGATGGCAAACCAGCCAACAATGCCACTGAACTTGGTAACAGCTGGAAGGCAGAGGGAGACAGTGATCCTGGGTGAGTGTTACATTGTTTGGTCCCTCTCCATAATTCAGAAATAAACAAACATCAAAAGATAGCAGCATTATAGATGCACTTAGGATACATATGAATTTGAGTGAAAAATCAGTAGTTTCACTTGTCTTCATTCTTCTCTTGTGTTCATCCATGCCTCGTTTCTCCATCTGCAGGTGCAAACCTGATGAACGGCCTGATGACAAACCCAACTGCGACAAGAAAGAGGAAGAAATCTACAAGTCACAGTGTGCGGCGTCTATCCTATCTGATCTCTTCAAGCCCTGTCACTCTCTCATTCCTCCAGAATCTTTCCTGGGGAACTGTATCTATGACATGTGCGAGTATGATGGCATGCAGTCGACTCTGTGCGATAACATTGAAGCTTACGCCCAGGCCTGTCATAGCGCTGGAGTCACGATCAGCTGGAGAAACAGCACCTTCTGTCGTAAGTGAAAGAGAAAGAGGGAAGAAAAGACTAGGAGATGTGCTGAGAATGTTATGCTGAGCTGGGTGACAGGAGGAAGAATAATTTGACTAGAATTGTAAAGCTCAAAAGAGCAGAACTGTGATGCTGAGAAAATGAAGCATTTATGAGATTCTTCATTGATAACCTCTAGGCTATGCATAAATATTAATGAATATCTATGCATATTTTGAAGGAAGAAATGGCCTCTGAATATGTCAAAGAATCATTGTCATTCAAATCCGCTGCGTCAAACCTCTTTCCTTTGTGCACTTCTATTTCCAGCTCTCCCGTGCCCACCTAACAGTCATTATTCTGAGTGCACAGCACCATGTCCTCCTACTTGTGCCGATCTCTTCCCCGTATTCTGCCCATTACCACCTAATAGTTGTGTCGAAGGCTGCAAGTGCAATGGAGGTTTTGTGCTAAGTGATGGCAAGTGTGTTCCCCTCTCAAGCTGTGGATGTGTTTGTCATAGCGCTGGAGTCACGATCAGCTGGAGAAACAGCACCTTCTGTCGTAAGTGAAAGAGGGAAGGAAGGATGAAGAGATGTGCTGAGAATGTAATGCTGAGCTGGGTGACAGGAGGAAGAATAATTTGGCTAGAATTGTAACGATCAAAAGAGCAGAACTTTGATGCTGATAAAATTAAGCATTTATGAGATTCTTCATTGATAACCTCTAGGCTATGCATAAATATTAATGAATTTCTATGCATATTTTGAAAGAAGAAATGGTCTATGAGTATGTCAGAGAATCATTGTCATTCAAATCCAGTGCATCAAACTTCTTTCCTTTGTGTTTTTTTCTTTCCAGCTCTCCCGTGCCCACCAAACAGTCACTATTCTGAGTGCACAGCACCATGTCCTCCTACTTGTGCCGATCTCTTCCCCGTATTCTGCCCATTACCACCTAATAGTTGTGTCGAAGGCTGCAAGTGCAATGGAGGTTTTGTGCTAAGTGATGGCAAGTGTGTTCCCCTCTCAAGCTGTGGATGTGTTGACAGCAATGGAGAGTATCATGATGTGAGTAAAGTTGCTAGAATTGCATACTGAATTATACTACTGTTTAAAAGTTTTGTCAAATAAATGCTGTTTATATTTTATATTCTTCGAAGAATCCTGAAAAAGGGTATTAAGCAGCACAGCTGCTTTGATAATAATAATAAATGTCTCTTAAGCACATGATCTGTTCAGAAATCATTCTAATATACTGATATTAGAATGATTTCTGAACGGATCATGTGACACTGAAGACTGGAGTAACTGCTGCTGAAAATTCAGCTTTGACATCACAATAATTAATTAAAATAGAAGTTATTGTAAACTGTCATAATATTTCAGAATTACAGATTCTACTTTTATGATCAAATAATTGCAGCGTTGTTGAACATAAGAGACTTCTTTCTAACATTTAAAAATCTTACCGACTCCAAACTTTTGAACGGTAGTCTTAAACCGCATAAACACATTTCATTACACCAAATACACAAAATAATGTTCTTTTTAGCAGCATCATATGACCCCTTTAAAGACTTGTTTTCTTCAACTCTATTCATCCGACTCTTCTGTTCTTCAACTCATTATTGAAATAATTTTCTATATAAACGAATAATGGCAATAACATGACACATAAAGAATATGTTATAAAAAGGCGCTATAAAGATGACAGTGCTTTCATTTTATGTCACTTACTTATAGTCAACAGAATGTGTTAAAGGGACCATCAAAATAAAGTGAAACCCAAAATTTTACAATACTGCCTGGTATATTTCAGGTGGGAGATTCGTGGATAACTGACCACTGCGAACAGAGGTGCAGCTGCAGCCTTGGAGGAGTGCTGTCCTGCACATCCTTTGAATGCAATGACAACTCGATCTGCGATCTTGACAGCAATGGAGACCGTTACTGCAAACCTGAGAGTGAGTTCAGGACAGTTTTGCAATGAGAAATACTAAGAATGAGGGAACAATGACATCAATTGACTTAATTCAGACCATCAGAGCAACCAAAAATTCATATTTACTATACATGAAAGACAAAAAGTTGGCAACTTTTTAAACACTTTCTCTTAGCAAACATTTTCTACTTTACCTCTAAGTTTTTGGGGTTTAATGACTGCAACTTGTGGGCATCTAAAGAAATGTAAATGTTTGAGCCTTGAAGCAGGTTAGTCTTAATGTCCACCTCATTTTAGATGAACTAACTCAAACCTCTTTTACTTCTCATAGAATTCGATGACTGCAATATTGCTGGGGACCCTCACTATCGTACCTTTGACAGATACAATCACCACTACCAGGGAGCGTATACCTATGTATTAACTCAGAGCACCACTCTGCCCAGCTCCCTCACACCGTTCACAGTCCGCGGCAAAAACCAGCGGCAGGGAGGCATCAGCCGGGTGTCACTCCTGCGCGAGGTCTATGTGGACGTATACGGCATTACTGTTCGCATGCAGCAGAAGAAGAAAGTGCTGGTGAGGGATTCATGGGACATGTAGTCAATTCTAATAGTTGTATCTAACAGACTTCATATATGGACCATAATAACAACCACATAATATCATGAATGTCTTTACGTGTGTTTCTCCATCAGGTCGATGGAGAGAAAGTTGGTCTACCGTTCAGTCCTGTACGTGGAGTTAACATAAAAACAAAGTCTCGTTATGTGATGCTCACAACTGACTTTGGCCTTTCTGTGCGCTTTGATGGCAATGCTCAAGCAGGTAGCTCAAAACTCACATCCACACAATTATCAAGGATTTTTTTATGCACAGCTTTGCATGTTTTGTAAAGTATATAATGAAAACTCTCGCTCTCTTCTTTTTCCCTAAAGTGGTGACTCTACCAAGTGTATACAGATCCCGTGTGCTCGGTCTGTGCGGTAACTATGATGGAAACAACCGTAACGAGTACACAAAACCAGATGGCACAGTTACCCGCAACCTCAATGAGTTTGGAGACAGCTGGAGAGTGACTGACAGACAGGCGGGTCTTGGTACCACATCCCTACCAAAGATGGTGCACCTACACAAGTACGGAAGACTATAAGACTAATGCTATGCATTATTAATCAACTGGGATGCCATTTCTCATGAAATAAATAATCTGAAATAGTCTGGCATAGTCCTACCCCTAAAAAGCCTGTCTTCTTTACTATTAGGCGTGAAGTGGAGGCTGACCCAGATTCAGGGTTTGATACGACAGGCTGCACAGATGCTCTGCTGGAGGAGCTGAACGGGAATAAAATGTGTGGGGCTCTCAGCGACCCTGCTGGTCCTTTCACTCCCTGTCATGCTGTGATCACTCCGGATGTCTTCCAGGAGTGAGTAATGTGTGTGAGGGTGTGTGCACTCTAGTGACAAGTATGAGTTCACTTTCATGAGTTAATGCATAGTGGGTGTGTGTTGCACTATGTACAAGAGCATGTGAATGCTTGTGCGTTTGAATGAGATAAACTTGTGATATGCGGGTGTTGGTACGGATGCACAGCCCTTCACAACAGTGTGTGTTTGCATTGCAGGGATTGTGTGTTTGACCTATGCGCTGAGCAGGGCAGTGAAGAGCTGCGCTGTGAAAATTACGCCGTCTACGCTCGGGCTTGCCAAGATCTGGGTGTCACACTAGGGCTGTGGAGACAAGAACTGAATTGCGGTATGAAAAATAAAATAGTTAATTTATGGAATGTGGTTCTGTATAGAATTCTGTAGCAATTTAAACATTTAAAAATGAAATAAAATAAAAACCTGGTTTAAAATCATGGCTTCCACAAAAATAGAAAGCGGCACAACATTGATAATAATAAGAAATGTTTTCTGAGCACAAAATCAGCATATTAGAATGATTACTGAAGGATCATGTGACACTAAACAACATAAATGTGTGTGTTTGTGATTTAGGTCTGCAGTGTGGGCCCAACAGCACTTACTCCCTCTGTATGACTCCATGCCCGGCGTCCTGCGCAGACCTGGCGGCTCCCTCTGAGTGTGAGCAAACGCAGTGTGTGGAGGGATGTCAGTGCGCCTCCGGCTTTGTCATGAGCGACCAAGACTGTGTGCCTTACAGCGAGTGTGGATGCACTTACCTCGATCGCTACTATCAGGTGAGCCTTTTGATGCATGTCAAATACTACAGGTTAAAGGTTGGAATTGCACAAGACATTGTTGATCATGTTTCTCTGTACCCTTCCACACGCAGCTGAAGGAGACATTTGTGACAGAGGATTGTTCACAGAGTTGTGAATGTACTACCACTGGTGCTGTGTGTCAAACAAAGGGCTGTGGAGACAACGAGATCTGCACTGTGTATGACACCAAACGTGACTGTTATAAATGTGAGCTATTTCTGATTCAAAATATATTTGATAAACATATAATGCATAGCTTTCAGTTTTCCTAGTCTAGGAATGATACAGAATTGGATATCATATAGTAAAGTTAATTATAACTATGGAAGCCCATTTCTGCCATGGGATAAAAATAATAGCAACATTTTTATCTCACAAATCAGCCTTTTTTTCCAGCATTCTTAGTTTACATCTCACAATTCTGTGTTTTTGCCATGCTTTCTTTATTTTACTCACAATTTGCTCAGATTTTTCAGGAAAAGTATAAAAAACAGTATTGTGAGA
>NW_015638975.1:3307222-3312806 GCF_001515625.1 Sinocyclocheilus rhinocerous | reverse complement strand
TATATATATATCATGGTGAAAACAAGCTTTCATATATTACAGATGTTTCAGATGAGTAATAAACTGATTTTTAACTTCTTTTGCCCTCTTTTTCTCTCAGCGAGTCCATGTTTGAGCTCGCCCTGTCAGAATGACGGTACCTGTGTGGATAAACCAGATGGTTCTGGTTATACCTGCACTTGCACTGAAGGTTTTGAGGGCACAAACTGTGAGGTCTTTAAAATCCCCTCCGAGGGAGGCCTGGGTAAGTGAATGTGAACGGACTGTATTCATTCCTAATGTAAAATTCTTAATCTAATCTAAAAAATTAAACCATATATGCCAGTCATATGTAACAGGTTTTTCCTGCTCGCGGTTTTGTAGATCAAACAGCTATTATCTTGATCGGAGTCCTCGTGCCACTTGGCGTCATCCTCATAGTCACAGCAACTGTGTGCATTTACAAGAAGTGCAGGTAAAATTGATTTAAATCTAACAACACTGATCTTGCAATAAAGTCAAAAATTAAATTAGGCAAATTAATGATTGTTAATCTCTTTTTACACAGCCGCAAAAAGATGAGTTACGATTCAAATAAGCAATTTGAGCTGAACAAAAAGACAGGTATGTGGTGACTGATTATAATACTTTTTTTCTTTCTAAAAAAACAATCTGAAATGTATAATGTGAGCTGTAATTTGAGCGTTTCTAAATGTGTCCACAGATCATCCTTATGAAACTCTAGATGAGGGTAAGAAGCAGGGAACAGACAACAGTGTGCTGAAGGCTACTACATTCTGAAGCAGTTTTTTGACAATGATTTGCTGACAAGATTTTGTTTATATTTATTAATTTTAAACGTCTTTGTGGAATATGTGAACTGACTGGCAAAACCTCTGTTAATATTTTACATTTTTCAACTTTTCAGTAACTTATTTGTAAACTCCATTGTAATTTTTGGTGTAAGCTGTGTTTTGATTTGGGGAATGAGTGCAATTATCAAATGTCTATGAACATCTGATGTCAAATAAATTATATTTTCTTCTGAAAAATATATATTTTTAATATTTTAAATAAGGTAACAAGACAATTTATGCCCTAGCTGCTTTTATTTAACCTGTTCAAGTGCAACACTCCAATAACCAACAACATTTCCAATGACTCTGAACACTTTTGTTAACACTTCAAACAGCAATTAAAGGCATATAAAAACAAACAATAAACAAACAAACAAAAAAGTGCACAGCAGAAGTTCATAGAAGAGTATAGTCAAAATTGTCTTGCTTGACCAGCTATCTAAATGATTGAGTTCCACAAGGACTTTCCACCAGAAGTGCTTCTTGGCGGGTCTTAGCCATTCAAAAAACCCAAAACAAAAAGTCTGAACAAACAATTCAAGCGCAATACTCAACATATGTATGCACTGATACCTTTTGCATAACTTCTAACCTCAAGCTATTTATACAGACTGGGAGTAAATCCAGTGGTTAGAGTTGTCAATTAACAATTGTTCTGTGATGTGCCTTGTCAAGAGGCTAAAAACAAAGAATCCAAATGTTTTTGAAGAGTTTTTGAACCATGCTGTTCAGGAAAATATAATATCCAGCCACCAGTCCTTTGAGCATTCCTTCTTTTTCAAAAAATAAGTTACAAAAAATTAAATAAAGTGCTTACAAAAAAATAAACATGATAGTCCAAATCTTTTTGTTCTGCAATAAATGATCCACTCGTGCCAAGAAAGTTTTCTTCATAAGTTTTCAATGTAATAATAACATAGTCCAAAACAAGAAAACTGGCCAAGATGCAAATATGCAAAATTGCAAGTGAAATGAATTGAAAATTAAAATACATCACAGTGTTTATATTAAAACGTATTATTTACATCCACAAACGGTTTTGAATCATTGTTACATTACCGCAGAATAAGTAGTCCGTCTAAACAATTCAGTCTGAAAAAATTAAACATTCAAGATCCTATATTCGGACAAAATATAAAACCATGTGCAACATTCCACAACAAAGGAAAAGGGTTTTCAGTCCCAATGATTAATCAGTAGTCCTCACATGTGCACAGAAATGTAAACATTGATAAAAGAAATCAATCGTAACCCCATTAAATGGTACAATGGGGTGACGCTTTACGCCAGTTGATTATTGATTATCACTACAGCCTGAGGGCTTGTACATATCAAGCTCTCTGTTAAAGTCCGATGTTCAGTGTGAATGCATAGAAATCAATACGACTGTATGACCAGCATCTGCCCTGATGCTTACCGGGAGTTTGTTCCCGGACATCTAGCGGGAGAAGGACAAGATCATTTTTGAGAACACACAATGCAGCAGGAATGTGACAGAATATTTCTAAAGCCATGAAAGGAGGAGCAGAAATAAAATGGCATCTGCCAATAACACAAGCTCCACCTCCACCAGAAGTGACTTGATTGGTGTGATTACATGGGAAACCTGTAGAAATTGAACAGCCTGAAGAACTGGAGTGTTAACATTACAGCAGTGAAATAATTTGATGAATTAAATAAATACTAATTTAACAACACGCACACATAACTACTGAGTAAGGAATATCGGTGATACAGTTACACTGCAGGGTACAATAAATGCCAGACCAAAAAGATTCCAGTGTTCAGGACTGAAAATGAAAGAAACCGTCTGATTGCTCACAGGCACGACATTGCAAACCATCTTTCAAGTAATTAAGGAAAACTATAAAAGCACTTTTACAAAAAGGAATGCAAAGAGGAACTGAATTTAGGAAGGGAAATGTTGGCAGTATTGACAAATGAAATGTATAGACATTAAAAAAACCTATCCAATAGTAAGTAGTAAACAAAAAAAATATGACTTTGTATGTGGCATGCTTTTACAATGGATATGACTAGGCCCAGATAGAATCTGCTGAATTCTTCATTTTTTGCACTGATTTTGGGAGCCAAATTTACAGAATAGATTTAAACATAGCAAAATGTTTTGAATAGAGTGCTAGATTAATTTGTAGCTGAAAACATTACCAAATTAGCCAAACCATTAAATAAACAAGCACACCTGGGTATGACTAACCATAACCATCCATTCTCCCTATAAACAGCCATCAATACAATATTTTAACTTGTATGTAACACAAGTCTCAGAACTTCATGACTCCAGTGAAATGTCCTATGGATAAACAATAAAAACCCTGTTTGTGTTTGTGTTTATGCTTTCTTTTCATTCCTTCTGTCGAAAATGTCAAAAACAGTAGCTGCATGTAAACTGCTTTGAAATTATTTAAAATAATCGTACTGTACAGCATATAAACAATGAATGCTGGTAAAAGGAAAACAAAATAAATATATACTGAACTGAAACTGACAGACATTAAACCCCGTTTTCGATTTACACTACTTCATGACACGATTCTTTGCCAAAGTTCAAAAATATCCCTACTTCGTCTCCCTCTGTCTGTCTGTCTGTGTGTGTGTTTGGATTCAGGTGTGTGAATCCAGTACCAGCACCTTGCACTCACGCTTGGCAATTTTGTCGAGTGACAAGATGTTCCTGTCTGGAGGGAGGTACAGTGGCCGTCCAACAGGAGAGCCCACGGGAGGGGTGATGGCCCTGCGCTCCATAACACTGCCTGTCCTGTAAGACACAAACAAACATGAACATAGACATCGACCTGAGCTGCATAAATGAGACGATCATGATCTGACAAAGAAAACAGGATGTACCAGTTATGGGCTATATCAGAGTTCCCGCCTATGTGGACGGTTCTAAATCAGTCAACTAAGATAATGCTGAAGAACAGGTGTTTTCCAGGTTAACAGGTTAGTAATACTGTAAAACATTATTGTTTTTTAAAACAAGTGTTTTCTATTTAAATATGGTTTAAAATGTAATTTATTCCTGTGATCAATACTCCAGTCTTCAGTGTCACATGATCCTTCAGAAATTCATTCTAATATTTGGTGCTAAAGAAACGTTTCTTATTATTATCAGTGTTGAAAACTGCTTAATATTTTTGTGAATCTTTAATCTTTGAAAGAATCCTGAAAGAAAATAAATTAATAAATATATATATTATACATATTATAAATATATATATACGAAGAGTTCAGATGCAAAAGCCTCCAAGTGCCATCTGAAATTTTCTTCTAAAATTAGCATTTTTGTCAGGCTTCTATGTTTAAGTTCACTTATTTCACTTTAATGGCAATGAAAATAACCTATCCATTGCCATTAAAGTGAAATTACTGAACCTACACATAGGAGCCTGATAAAAAAGAGCTCATTTTAGAAGAAAATTTCAAACGGCACTTAGAAGCTTTTGCATCTGAACTCTTCGTATGTTTTCTTTTCTTTCAGGATTCTTTGATGAATAAAAAGTTAAAAAGAACAGAATTTATTTGACAAAACAGCAAAGTCTTTACTGTCACTTTTGATAAATTCAATGCATTCTTGCAACCTATCCATTGCCATTAAAGTGAAATTACTGAACCTACACATAGGAGCCTGATAAAAAAGAGCTCATTTTAGAAGAAAATTTCAAACGGCACTTAGAAGCTTTTGCATCTGAACTCTTCGTATGTTTTCTTTTCTTTCAGGATTCTTTGATGAATAAAAAGTTAAAAAGAACAGAATTTATTTGACAAAACAGCAAAGTCTTTACTGTCACTTTTGATAAATTCAATGCATTCTTGCTGAATAAAAGCATTAATTTCTCTTAAAAAATCTTATTGAACCCAACCTTTTTGAACAGTGGTGTATATTGTCACTGCACCAAGAAAACCAATTAAATTAAACTGATTAAATTATTAACTGAATGTATTGAAAAAAAAATGTTGGTTGGCAGTGCATCTTTGTCCACCCACTGTGTAAGTAAAATCAAACCTTTAAAATTAATTTAAAAATATTTTTAATTACTATTAAAAATGCTGTCTTAATCCAAACAGAATAGAAATATTAAAAAAACACACACAAAAAAAAGAAATGTACTGCTATATTAAATTATTGTTAAACATATATAATTCATATATAGTGTGTATAGTGTATGTGTGAAACTAAGATTGTACCATATTTACATCAAGTGAAATACTTGAAGATCATCTCTCTCTCTGTGTGTGTGTGTGAGAGTGTGTGTGTGTGTGTGTGTGTGTGCGCGTTTTTCTGATTTATGAGTAGTGGTCGACCGATATTGGTTTTTTGACAGCAAAAGCATGAAGCACAGCATAATTTGAAATCACGAGTTTAAAGTTTGTCGATCGCGTGTCTCCAGTGAAGCTGAACTCTCCTCCTGTCAGCATTCAATTCGCACGGACCGAAAGTCACGCAGAGAACACGCGATCATGCAGGATACAAATGCACACTTCATAAGATCTCACAGCTGGATTCGACTAAGTTTGCAAGGTTTTTGAAATTAGATGTTCATTAGTCATTCAAAGATTTTGTTTAAATTATATAAATGCGTATTTGCTGAATGCTGACGGCAAACGAGAAAGTGTTATAATGTTTGCCTTTCTATTACTAATAATATAAAAGCAATCGTTATAATACTTTTTTGTATACATTTTAATTCCTTTGTTTAACAGTTCTATCTGATTATTAGACAGAC
>NW_015638975.1:3303360-3307199 GCF_001515625.1 Sinocyclocheilus rhinocerous | reverse complement strand
ATAGAAAATACAGTTTGTACAGTATAAAAACCATTACATCTATGGAATGTCCCCATAATTCACAAAAACAAACCTGTGTGTTTAACGCTATACCTTGTGAGATGAAACTTTGATGGTTGCTGGTGAGAAAAGGACTGAGAGCGGCCCAGACTGAGACTGGCCTGATGTCGGTCCAGAATATCTCTGACCGCTGGACTCGACGGACTGTTCTTGCGGGACAAAGGACGAGCATCAGGGGGAGGGTTGGACACGGACGCTGTGAACTGTAGCTTCAGTTTCATGTGCTGACTCAACTAAAGACAGAAAATAGAATAGCGGATATTGAGGTGTGTAGATCCAGTAATGTAACTCATTGGTTTTGTTGAAGGAAGTGAAATAAAATCAGTACTGATCTCTCATCAAAAAAGTCTTTTTTGATATTGTTATGGATATATAGATATAAATTGTCTTTACCTGCAGTACAAAATCGGTCACAAGCTGCCTGCCCAGTAAACTGCTTTACAGCTGACAAACTGATGTTTCCTACAATAGATTGTAGGTAAAATATCCATCTCCTCCACAGTCTCCTTTTTGTTTTCTGACTCAAAAAATATCCAATTACACTGTGAGAAACCGCTGCAAATGATTCAGTGCTTGAATGAACTGTCCATATGAATCAAACTGAATCACGAATAATTTCAGACCTTTTAGCAAACCAGTTTGACAGATTAGTTCAAGTAACTCATTCGCGATCTGGCATCACTAATAATTCTGATGCTAAACAGCTGATAGAGATCACTCAACATGATTTCTGAAATATTATCAGAAAAAATGATTCTCGAGTGTTACATGTTAATATGTTAAAGCAGTCACACTAATCAATTCAATCACCATGCAGCTCCATGCACCCATCTGTTCTTAAACTTATTTTACTCATCTTCACCTTCAGGCGTCCAGACTAGTCGGACTGCCAGGAAGTCCTGCAAGTTGTTCAGAAGGGTATATCGCACCCGGAAATGCTCACGAGCCTTGACAGCACTGGGGCAGCTGGCGGTCATAATGAAGCACGGACGGTCCAGTCTCACACTAGGGAGACTATAGTGAGTGTAGATAGAGTTGGTGAAGGGCAATTTAGAAGTGGACCACTGTAAGACTGCAACTAATGGCACCTCTAGTCCCTGTAGCAAAAAGAAACAAAATTTAATTAATACTATTTAATTTTGAAATACATTTATACCATCAATTTTTTAAATTATTACAAAGAAGATAAATGGCTTTGGGATACATATTTGTAGCCTGTTATCACACAAAATATCATGACAGCCCACCTCATTTGAATCATCTTGTGGCTGATTATTGAGCTGCAGCTGGAAGAGAAAGTTCTGCTCCTCTAGAGCACTGAGCATGCTGGGAAGGTGACTGGACTCACTGTCCATTCTGTAAAATGATGCCATGGCAACTTCTCCTGACTGATGACTGAAGCCGATAAACAATGAGATAAACAGTAATACAAACTCTCTCAGATGCATCTTGCAAGGGTAAAATCAAAATGCATGAAATATCAAAACATTCAAAACTAAAAACTGTAATTTATTATTAATGGATGGCATATTTAAAAACATCAAATCATGGGCACAAATCTTTGTGCATGATTGTATTTTCCCTGTGAGCTATCAAGAATAACAATTACATTTGCATTTCCTCAAGGAAATAGCAGTGCTATTTCAAAAAGTTTATTTTTGGGCTTTGGTTCTGTATTTAAAAAAATAGTGTGAATAAATGGTTAAATGTATTCCAAGAGATCAAGGTGCATCAAAATTGGGTATACATCAATTTAAATAAAGCATTTAAATATTATTTTGACATCATCATGGTCAGTCACTTTTTAAATGTTGAACATTCTACAACTTTTCAAAATTTAGTGTTAAATTTCTTTTAAAAATTTGGACGTTTTCAAGTGAATAGATAGCCAATAAGTAAACCAATATATCTTGTGTTATCTACAAAACAATGTCGGAACGCTGAAGTGTTTCAAGCTGAATACATAACAGAAGTTTCATTAGCGACAGAATTTATAACAAACCATAATCAGAATGTCTGAGGATGTATTGTAATCACACTCACAGGTGTGCGAGGTCACACATAATGCTTTCTCTTACCAAACGTTGTCCACCAGCAGCACCGAGCCATCTGGCATCATTGGTAAGTATGAAGCATTGAAGTTGGGAAGGATTTTGACATCACGCACACACACTTCCTCTTGAGAACTCCCATTTAACACTGAAACAATCAAATGTTCAAACATACATAAACAGGGCGTCTATCACATAAAGATACAAGAAACCACAAAAATAAGAGACGGTCCATGCAATACAACACTACAGAACTACTGCCTACTTATGCACAAAGTATGTCTACTGATGTGCTTACACTATAGCAGCGGAGACCAAATCTATGTTTGAAACTTTCCAGCTATATAGCAGCTGAATGAAACTGAACCATGTACAAGTCCTATGTTTTCCCCATAAACGCATTAAATCTTTTTGAGAGTAGCTGAGAGATTTAAAGAAAAGACAGCCTAATAAAGCCATATAAACATATCCAAGCATTCTCCCTTGAAGACTGGTTGGGTAGATATGGGGAATCATTACTTCTATAACGATGTATGAATGTCTTTTTTCACTTCTTTAAATTAGAACCTATTATATCATAATCAGAAGACAAACAGACACTAGTATTTATGAAAAATTCACAAGATAGGCTTCTATTTTGAAACAGAGATTTTAGGACAATGAGAATCACAGTTACACTGACAATTAAAACACCTGCATGTCTTCAAAAGTTTAGGGTTGGTAATATAATGTTTAAAAAAAAAAAACTCTCTTATGCTTACCAAGGCTACATTTATTTGAACAAAGCTAAAGTAAAAGTGCTAATATTGTGAGATAGTATTACAATTTGTAATGTTTTTTTATTTTGATATATTTTAAAATGTAATTTATTCTTGTGATGGCAAAGGTGAATTTTTTAGCAGCCATTACTCCATTCTTTAGTGTTACATGATCTGGTGCTCGAATAACATTGCTTATTATTATCAGTGTTGAAAACAGTCAAGCAGCTTAATATTTTTCTGGAAACCGTGATACAACCCCCCCCCCTTTTTGATCAATAGAAATTTTAAAAGAGCAGCATTTATTTGAATAACATTATAGATATCTGTAACATTATAAATGTCTGTAATGTCATTTGTGATCAATTTAATACATCCTTGCTGAAATCTTTAACAAATAAAAAAAAAACCTTAATGACCCCAAACTTTTGAATAGTAGTGTATATATATATCATTTGTGCTTATAAAATGTGACCCTGGACCACAAAACCAGTCTTACGTCACCCGAGTATATTTGTAGCAATAGCCAACAATACATTGGGTCAAAATTATCACTGCAAAAAATGCTTTTCTTACTTAGATTTTTTGTCTTGTTTCCAGCCAAAATATCTAAAAATTCTTAAATCAAGAAGGATTTTCTAGACAAGTCAAAATTATTGTCTTTAAGTGAGTTTTTGCTTAGAACAAGCAAAATAATCTGCCAATGGGGTAAGCAAAATAATCTTACAATGGAAAGCTTATTTATTCAGCTTTCAGATGATGTATAAATCTTAATTAAAAACAAATTGACCTTTATGACTGATTTTGTGGTCCAGGGTCACAAATAAATGTGAAGAAAAGCTAGAAATAGGGCTGACATTACCTTTGAGGACAGTTAAGTGTCTCCCTGAGACTGTCATTTGTTGACACTTTACAGTCGGAGGGGGCAGAACATTAAGTGTGGTGCTGACTGTTGGCAAGCAAGAGAAAA
>NW_015638975.1:3292669-3303285 GCF_001515625.1 Sinocyclocheilus rhinocerous | reverse complement strand
TGCTTACCAAGGCTACATTTATTTGAACAAAACTAAAGTAAAAGTGCTAATATTGTGAGATAGTATTACAATTTGTAATGTTTTTTTATTTTGATATATTTTAAAATGTAATTTATTCTTGTGATGGCAAAGGTGAATTTTTTAGCAGCCATTACTCCATTCTTTAGTGTTACATGATCTGGTGCTCGAATAACATTGCTTATTATTATCAGTGTTGAAAACAGTCAAGCAGCTTAATATTTTTCTGGAAACCGTGATACAACCCCCCCCCCCAGCCAGGACTTTTTGATCAATAGAAATTTTAAAAGAGCAGCATTTATTTGAATAACATTATAGATATCTGTAACATTATAAATGTCTGTAATGTCATTTGTGATCAATTTAATACATCCTTGCTGAAATCTTTAACAAATAAAAAAAAAACCTTAATGACCCCAAACTTTTGAATAGTAGTGTATATATATATCATTTGTGCTTATAAAATGTGACCCTGGACCACAAAACCAGTCTTACGTCACCCGAGTATATTTGTAGCAATAGCCAACAATACATTGGGTCAAAATTATCACTGCAAAAAATGCTTTTCTTACTTAGATTTTTTGTTTTGTTTCCAGCCAAAATATCTAAAAATTCTTAAATCAAGAAGGATTTTCTAGACAAGTCAAAATTATTGTCTTTAAGTGAGTTTTTGCTTAGAACAAGCAAAATAATCTGCCAATGGGGTAAGCAAAATAATCTTATTTTAAACAGAAAACAAGATTATTTTGCATACCCCATTGGTAGATTATTTTGCTTGTTTCAAGCAAAAACTCACTTAAAGATAAATAACTAAATATACAAAATCAATAATCAACTAGCCTAACTTAATAAAACAACTAAATGACATAAGTCAAAACAGAAAAGGTAAAAAAATAGGAAAAAAAAAAAAAAAAAATTACAGTACAAAGGCTTTCCAAAATTCATGAATGTAATTTCAAGAATGTAAGTGACACAGCAAGAAAAACTAAAATCTAAAAACAAGACATTGACACTTACAAGAAAGGGAGATAAAGAAACAAAGAGAAGAGAAATAATGAAAGGAAAGCAATGGCGATGAAGTGATGAGCGAAAAAGGCAGATCCCTGAGGTCCTAAATCAATAATGACAACATGCAGTATTGTGATGAAGGAAGCAAGAGCTCACCCTGCGCTTTGAAGGTGTTCAGATCCTGGCGAAATGTTTGGCAGGGGCTCTTTTGTTGGAGAATCCTGAGGTAGCCATGCTCTTGGATCTCAGCTTTCTCCTCTTCTTGCTTCCACACAGTTACAATTATCTGCATTGAGGTAACACACATACATTCACATGTATCAGAGCAACACATGTAACATGACAAATAATGAGCACTGGTGTCTGATTTTATCTACATTTCTTGCACACACACTCACACTGCTTTGCATTAGAACCTTGCACAAACTTGTACAACTAATTAGCAACACAATTGTGTGCAAAGAAATGCATTCCTTCCTGTTCTATTTATACCAACGCCACCACACCAATATCAACTGAAAATATACAACCATATGCTTGAATACACAAAACACAGAACACAAAAACACATACACATCAGTCATACCTTCACTTTGAGAGTGTTGACAGGAAGCTTATCCAGGGACACTGTCAGGGGGAAGATGACCTCATCGCTTAAAACAACTGGCTCATCCACAGGAGACTGAAAAAACAAAGTGAAACTCTTCCAAGGGGATACATGGAACAAGCGAAGACACTATTTTTAGTCTATGTGTAGAGCAGGGGTTCCCAAACCCCTGGAGGTCCATGAAGAAAATTGCAAGGGGATTGTGCATTTTCAAAGCATGCTTCAAAGAGAAGTGCTGCACTGGTGTATTCAGCATCTAAAAGTTTTTCTTTTCACAGTAAATGCAGCAAACCCCATCTCTGCATGTGCTGAGAGTTCACAGTTTCTCTCAATCGCTTTGGCACATTTTTCGAAACAGCTTTAGCATTCTCTAAACTGTTAGTGCAATTGTCACAACTGTTTGCTGGAACTTCAGAACTCTATTGCATGTCTGCAAATAGTAGTAACTCACTCAAAACATTTAATTCATGCTTCAAAACATAGTTGTTGTGTCAATGACTTGGCCAGTGGTACCAAAGCACATGCAATTTGCTTAAATTCGAAATTCAAATTCAAATTTGATGTGAACAAGAAACTGTTCAGACATCTGAACTTATTGCTTTGAGAGAAAAAAACAAAACTTTCATTTCAGAATTGAGCCAAAGCGATTGAGAAAAACTGTAATGTGCATTTAGGAACACAACGTATGCTAGGCTCACTCTATTTACACATTCACATAATTTCCGATATTTTTGTGGGCAGACGTTTACAGCATTTCACAAGTATTTCACCAAAGTAAAGACTTAAGGATTTTAAATGTTTAAAGTTTGAATGTAAAGAATTTAAGGCATAAATATTAGCATTGTACCTTTTAGTGTAAAATAAAATTATTATTAGATATTCATTTTTATTTTACAGTACAATTGTAGTTTATAATGTGTTTTTCTTCATTTTTGTAATTAAGAGTTAATATAATAATAATAATAGTTGTTGTTATTATTATTATTATTATTATTATTAGATTAGGTTCCTAAAACACCAGTGTGAATATAATGTGGACTGAGACACTATCACAACTAAAAAGAGGTTTGGGTCTACATTAAAGTTCAGACACAAAAACACAACAAACCACTTTCTAAAAAAGATATTTCTGTTGCTTTACAGCAGAATTTGAATTCGTCCCATATTTGAAGTAGTTTGCATCACTGATTCTGTTATTTGCCTGTTTAATACTGTGAAGCTGCTTTGAAACAATCTGTATTGTATAAAGCACTATATAAATAAAGGTGACTTGACTTGATCTGTTTAGTTGCATGTCATGTGACTATAAACCAACATCAGAGAACATGTGATGTGTCATTGTATTATTGGAAAAATTAACTTCAAATCTCAGGGAGTACTTCAAGCAAATATATTTTGTCTAAGGAGTCCAGCTGACAAAAAAAAGTTTAAGAACTCCTGTTGTAGAGTTTGTTCTTGTACTTTAGAGACAATATCAAAGCCATACAACCTTGGCCTACAGATTGAGTATCATAACTCTGTAATGTCTGACTTCTGAAACTGGATTGGTGCGTTTAAAAAGATTTGCACTACTGGTTGTGTGACTAGCAAGAAAGCAGTGCAAATAGGAGACTAAGCCCTCATTTCACAAAGTGGTATGGACCTCTGTTTGAAAAATTAATCGCCTTGCTTTGCTTCTTATGAGAATTTTGAAGAAGCATTAAATGACACCTTGATGGGCTGTCAGAATTGTGTTAGGTGTGAAAAATGTGTCCTAAACTCTTGACTTGATTACAATGATTCCAGATGTCATTTAAAAACTGCAGATGGTATTTTTCTCTTAAATAGTTTCTGTATAAAACTTTCATTTCAGAATTGAGCCAAAGCGATTGAGAAAAACTGTAATGTGCATTTAGGAACACAACGTATGCTAGGCTCACTCTATTTACACATTCACATAATTTCCGATATTTTTGTGGGCAGACGTTTACAGCATTTCACAAGTATTTCACCAAAGTAAAGACTTAAGGATTTTAAATGTTTAAAGTTTGAATGTAAAGAATTTAAGGCATAAATATTAGCATTGTACCTTTTAGTGTAAAATAAAATTATTATTAGATATTCATTTTTATTTTACAGTACAATTGTAGTTTATAATGTGTTTTTCTTCATTTTTGTAATTAAGAGTTAATATAATAATAATAATAGTTGTTGTTATTATTATTATTATTATTATTATTAGATTAGGTTCCTAAAACACCAGTGTGAATATAATGTGGACTGAGACACTATCACAACTAAAAAGAGGTTTGGGTCTACATTAAAGTTCAGACACAAAAACACAACAAACCACTTTCTAAAAAAGATATTTCTGTTGCTTTACAGCAGAATTTGAATTCGTCCCATATTTGAAGTAGTTTGCATCACTGATTCTGTTATTTGCCTGTTTAATACTGTGAAGCTGCTTTGAAACAATCTGTATTGTATAAAGCACTATATAAATAAAGGTGACTTGACTTGATCTGTTTAGTTGCATGTCATGTGACTATAAACCAACATCAGAGAACATGTGATGTGTCATTGTATTATTGGAAAAATTAACTTCAAATCTCAGGGAGTACTTCAAGCAAATATATTTTGTCTAAGGAGTCCAGCTGACAAAAAAAAGTTTAAGAACTCCTGTTGTAGAGTTTGTTCTTGTACTTTAGAGACAATATCAAAGCCATACACCCTTGGCCTACAGATTGAGTATCATAACTCTGTAATGTCTGACTTCTGAAACTGGATTGGTGCGTTTAAAAAGATTTGCACTACTGGTTGTGTGACTACCAAGAAAGCAGTGCAAATAGGAGACTAAGCCCTCATTTCACAAAGTGGTATGGACCTCTGTTTGAAAAATTTATCGCCTTGCTTTGCTTCTTATGAGAATTTTGAAGAAGCATTAAATGACACCTTGATGGGCTGTCAGAATTGTGTTAGGTGTGAAAAATGTGTCCTAAACTCTTGACTTGATTACAATGATTCCAGATGTCATTTAAAAACTGCAGATGGTATTTTTCTCTTAAATAGTTTCTGTATGCTGGGCTGGGGTATACAGACATTTGAGAGAATACGGGGAGCAAGCAGGTCCAACTTCTGAGAAAAATACTGAAAAGGAGTTCCTGAAAATACTCAGGTCAAATGACTAAGGTTAAAACCTCTCTTGGTATCAAAATCAACTCACCATTTTGATCTAAAAATAGCAGAATGCTGTGAGAAGACCTCAAGGTAAATGTTTCTATTTTTTTACATATAACTTTCATGGTCGACAAATTATAAAATTATAAAAGCAAAAATAAAAAGTTGATGCTCAACCAACTGTAGAGAAGGTTCAATAATAAAAAAAATACAAATTTTAAACTTCAGAGGAAAAGCTGAAGCTGATTGTTTATCTTCTGTATTGTTCTTTTTTGTCTGTTTTTCTCCATCTAACACTACAAATATCAATATACAAGACATCATTTGGTGTCCACATGGCATCACCTCATAGGTGAACCCCTCCTGTGAAATCAAATGGCTTTTTTTCTAGAAGATGTTTGGAGTCTTCATCTAAATTGCTTTTTCTAGAAGATGTTTGTAGTCTTCATCTTATGTAACTTAATATCCTATCATTTAATGATATTTCTCAAAAGTGCTGTTCATTTCTTTTGTATAAAATCTTCTTTAGTTAACAAAACATTACTGAGTGCACCTGTAAGGGTTAAAGTCAGGACTGTTATAGAAATACACTGCATGAAAGACACATAGCATTCTGGCCAGAACACTAAAACAGGAAGTCCTTTCCATTACTGTGACTATCCTCAATTATAAATTGAAAGAGACTGTTCTGTATGGTTGCCAGCCATAAGAAAAGGCAAACATATCTCTCAAATAGTACAAAAGGAAATATCAACACGTCCGTGTTGTTATCATCAAATGTATTTGCATGCATAGCAGTGAACTTTAACTGTGCAAGGAACAGCTACTCTCCAACAGACTACAGTGTTTGTTTAAGCACCTGTACAGGAGCCTTGCGGAATTCCCTCACGCCGTTGCCGGAGTTGTTGTGAATGAGGAGCGGCTTGCACTCCCTGAAGCCCCGGTACCTCGGGCCCCCTCGACCTGCGCAGCCCACCTCCGCAGCATCACCATCGTCCGTATCCTCCACACACTCGTCCCCGCTGCTGTGGTAGTCGTGATACAGCGGCTGTGTCCGCTGCCGGTTGTCGCCGGGGCTAACGCTGGCCACGGCGCAGAGAGAGCCAGCCAGCTCCCTCCAAGAGCGACTGCTGTGATGCTCCGAGCCGCTGCCGTCAGATCCCGACACCGACGCGACGCTCTGAGAGCGCAAAACCAGCAGAAAGCGCACGGTTTCCCCGAGATAAAGGTGACTGCGACGCGGGAGCGTGCGGTATTTGGCCGGGTCCGACAGATCTGAGATGGGAACGGCCGGGAAATACATAAAGTACTCGCATTGCGATTCCATCATTAACACCATGACCATCACAGCGCGCTGCAAGCAGACATACAGCGAAGGTATCCGGTTAGCCTGAGCAGCCTGCAAACAACTCTCCCATTCAAACAAGAATCGCGAAATTAAACGAGACCGTTTTACCTTTCACCTCACTAAATATCACGGCTTCCCAGATTGAAGAAAAATGACATTCATCCTATTTTGTCCCATTTCGGTTGACTGCCAGTTGACGTATACAACACATTCAAGTGCGCTAGTATATGACAGGCACGCTTGTCGAGTTAAGATGGAGTAGAGCGGGATAATAACTAGGCATGAATAGTCGCTTGTCGATAAAGGTAAACAATGGGCTCGCTGTACAGGCTATTATATTTAATTACTTTGTTTATAATGGTGTTCAGTTGAAATGTATTATATTATTATTTCCAACAAAATAACGTAATTATATTTTGCCATGCATGGGTAAAAGTCCAGCGTTTTGAAGCTGTTCTGCATCTAAGTTTAAATGTACAAAAAAATTGTTATTGTTCGAGCTAATGAAGATAGTAACATGATAAATATGGTTAAACTGTGTTCTTATTGAGAAAATTAAGCTTTAGATTTGAGACTTCATAAAATCCACTCTTTTTTGTCATGCATTTTACCCCTTCCTTTGTTCCTTTACATTAATAAATGCTTCTATAAAAATTTATTTTAGCTTATTTCATGAAAGGCAATTCATATTCAATTTACTGATTTTCATTCAGTATTGAGATCCTGAGGTGCATGATAAGAACACCAATGCTAGCCATTACAAAACATCAGAAACAAATTCATCACATGTAAAAGTTTTATTTTACTACATACAAGTAAACCAAAATCAGGTTCATCACACGCAAATATCTACAGAGGTTTCCCCATATATTCAAGTAACAGAGAAAAATAATAAATATGGTAAACAGGTTTGAAAAAACTTAACATAAACATCACGTGAATCGCATTATAGTCTTAAAAGTGCAGAAGAGGATGAATGTGAATGATTTTAATCATCCTGCTCAAATAAAACGGACTGATACTGACTTACAGATTGTGTTGTAAGAGAACTGTTGCATCTTTCTCATTTGGAGAGCACACTTTTAATTAAACCACTACCCATTTATTTTCCTTCCCTTATGAGATGATCGTTGACGCAGACCGTAGGCTGCATTTGCACCTTTGCATTCCATCTGAATTCATTTTATGGTCAACGAATGTAATGAAAAACTGTGCCAATTTTTGATATATCAAGATTCCAAGCACAGAAACATCAGTACCTCTTTGGTTTATCTTTAAATTGCAGTACCACCGTTAATCTACCTAAGGAGTCATGAAGACACTGAACCAACTGATTTGTATGACACACAGGTATTACAGCACAATATTGCCAGACTCATTAGAGCTTTCTCTAAAATGAGATGAACGAATGTAAAAGCTATACATCTCAGGCTTAACAGGAAATCAATGCTTAAATTAGTCACACTTAATGTAGTGTGAATTTCTGCAAACATGATTCACAGTAATAGCATTATTCTTTTCTTTTTAATGGAAGAAACATTAAATCTGCCAACAGCACAGTTTATAAAGAGAAAAAGGTATGATCAAAATGGATCATTGTCTTGGATCACTGACTTTCAAATTATGTCTTTTTTTGTAAAATATAATATGTTCTATTACTTTATATTCCCTGAAAACAAAATTTCATAGTTGTTGTTTAAAATCAGAACTTAAATCATTTAACTGTTTTTTGATTTTAGCTCCATCAATAACCAATTCATGTGAGCTGCAAACACAGAAGCCACTGTGAATAGAAAAAGTGAAAGACAAAGACTGTTAATTAACCGGCAATAGTACAATCCAAACTAGAATGGAATGGGGTATTAAAATGCAAGTCAAATTATGCAGTTGTTTATCAATTACACAAGGAAATAATTGCTAACTATAGCCATGCATATAAATTCTAACTATACAATAAACGATGCACATGAATAGGCACGCACCAGTGACCAAAACGGCCGGGAAATACATAAAGTACTCGCATTGCGATTCCATCATTAACACCATGACCATCACAGCGCGCTGCAAGCAGACATACAGCGAAGGTATCCGGTTAGCCTGAGCAGCCTGCAAACAACTCTCCCATTCAAACAAGAATCGCGAAATTAAACGAGACCGTTTTACCTTTCACCTCACTAAATATCACGGCTTCCCAGATTGAAGAAAAATGACATTCATCCTATTTTGTCCCATTTCGGTTGACTGCCAGTTGACGTATACAACACATTCAAGTGCGCTATATGACAGGCACGCTTGTCGAGTTAAGATGGAGTAGAGCGGGATAATAACTAGGCATGAATAGTCGCTTGTCGATAAAGGTAAACAATGGGCTCGCTGTACAGGCTATTATATTTAATTACTTTGTTTATAATGGTGTTCAGTTGAAATGTATTATATTATTATTTCCAACAAAATAACGTAATTATATTTTGCCATGCATGGGTAAAAGTCCAGCGTTTTGAAGCTGTTCTGCATCTAAGTTTAAATGTACAAAAAAATTGTTATTGTTCGAGCTAATGAAGATAGTAACATGATAAATATGGTTAAACTGTGTTCTTATTGAGAAAATTAAGCTTTAGATTTGAGACTTCATAAAATCCACTCTTTTTTGTCATGCATTTTACCCCTTCCTTTGTTCCTTTACATTAATAAATGCTTCTATAAAAATTTATTTTAGCTTATTTCATGAAAGGCAATTCATATTCAATTTACTGATTTTCATTCAGTATTGAGATCCTGAGGTGCATGATAAGAACACCAATGCTAGCCATTACAAAACATCAGAAACAAATTCATCACATGTAAAAGTTTTATTTTACTACATACAAGTAAACCAAAATCAGGTTCATCACACGCAAATATCTACAGAGGTTTCCCCATATATTCAAGTAACAGAGAAAAATAATAAATATGGTAAACAGGTTTGAAAAAACTTAACATAAACATCACGTGAATCGCATTATAGTCTTAAAAGTGCAGAAGAGGATGAATGTGAATGATTTTAATCATCCTGCTCAAATAAAACGGACTGATACTGACTTACAGATTGTGTTGTAAGAGAACTGTTGCATCTTTCTCATTTGGAGAGCACACTTTTAATTAAACCACTACCCATTTATTTTCCTTCCCTTATGAGATGATCGTTGACGCAGACCGTAGGCTGCATTTGCACCTTTGCATTCCATCTGAATTCATTTTATGGTCAACGAATGTAATGAAAAACTGTGCCAATTTTTGATATATCAAGATTCCAAGCACAGAAACATCAGTACCTCTTTGGTTTATCTTTAAATTGCAGTACCACCGTTAATCTACCTAAGGAGTCATGAAGACACTGAACCAACTGATTTGTATGACACACAGGTATTACAGCACAATATTGCCAGACTCATTAGAGCTTTCTCTAAAATGAGATGAACGAATGTAAAAGCTATACATCTCAGGCTTAACAGGAAATCAATGCTTAAATTCAATTTACTGTGAATTTCTTCAAACGCGATTCACGGTAATAGCATTATTGTTTTCTTTTTAATGGAAGAAACATTAAATCTGCCAACAGCACAGTTTATAAAGAGAAAAAGGTATGATCAAAATGGATCATTGTCTTGGATCACTGACTTTCAAATTATGTCTTTTTTTGTAAAATATAATATGTTCTATTACTTTATATTCCCTGAAAACAAAATTTCATAGTTGTTGTTTAAAATCAGAACTTAAATCATTTAACTGTTTTTTGATTTTAGCTCCATCAATAACCAATTCATGTGAGCTGCAAACACAGAAGCCACTGTGAATAGAAAAAGTGAAAGACAAAGACTGTTAATTAACCGGCAATAGTACAATCCAAACTAGAATGGAATGGGGTATTAAAATGCAAGTCAAATTATGCAGTTGTTTATCAATTACACAAGGAAATAATTGCTAACTATAGCCATGCATATAAATTCTAACTATACAATAAACGATGCACATGAATAGGCACGCACCAGTGACCAAACTAGTGTTTTCTTCATTTCAATACCGTCTGCCTTAGAACAAAGGAAATCAATTCATTGGTAATGTTAGATGTCATCTTGCTCTGTGCATTGAAATTTGCATACAAAAAGCTGGCTGTTCATACATGAGGCAATTTGCACAGTGCATTCCAGTCAAATTCCTACACTACGTTTTCTCAGCACTCACAATAAGAGGAAAAAACATTTTAGTTTGAGAGTATAAATGCAGAAGATACACAGAGAAATTTATACAAAAGCATAATAAATACAGCAAGCTTTGATAGTAAAGCACTGCTTCACAAAGGTACTAACTGTAAGGCAAAATAACCATTGAGTTTTGGAATTTCAGGTGGAGTTATGATCATTAAAACGTCTATGACAGGCCTCAGAAATTACAGCATTCACCATGCCAATGAACATTCACCATCTATTGATTTTTTTTTTT
>NW_015638975.1:3282321-3292439 GCF_001515625.1 Sinocyclocheilus rhinocerous | reverse complement strand
TTTTCAAGGTCAGGTTTTTTTACCATCTAATGATTTTTTTTTTTTTTTTTTTTTGATTTGATGATTTGAACATCAAAATAAAAAGCTAAAATATCAACCTCTGGCAAACATCAATAAGTAAACAGACTGTTATAAGAAGTGCAATGGCCAATCACTTAAGGTTAATAAATACAAATCTACAGCCCATTTTGCCCTTTATGAATGGTCATATTATTTCACAGTGTTAAAAACTGGAGATGTTGTTCTCACAGAACCATGGGAGCCGTATTAGCTTATAATGTGTCACTAAAAATGTGTGTGGCATAGAAATCAAAACTTTGCAATGAATTCCTCTTAAAAACACTGTCAAGATTCCTGTTGAGCAATTACCCATATAAATGGATATAAAATTAAATTCCAGCAACTCTGAACAGTACCACTGTTTGAATCTTGTGCCAGACAATGAAGGGTCTGTGATTGCACTTTTGTTGAATTTCATCATGCAGCAAATGGATATCCATCGTGTCTTAGTACTATAATCAAATTCAAATGCATTTCCAATATCAAACTGTTATTTCAATGGATGCACAAGCCTACCTTTTTGGTAGTGACACTGGATGTACACCAGCATTACCATTTAGAAGTTTGGGATTGGCAATACTTTTTTAATGTCTTGTTTTCACAAAGGATGCATTTATTTGATCAAAAATACAGTAAAACAGTTATGTGAATGTGCCATTCCTGCAATGGCAAAGCTGAGCTTTCAGTAGTTATTACTCCAGTTTTCAATTTCATATGAACATTTTTTCCAAGATTCTTTGAGTTCAAAAGAACTTATTTTATTTGAAATAGAAATATTTTATATCATAATGAATGTCTTTACTGTCACTTATTAATTTAATGCATCCCTGCCGAATGAAATTATTAAGCTCTTTCAAAAAGAATTTTATTGACCCCAAACTTTTGAACGCTAACGTATCAAAGATACTTTACCTATTTAAAAGTGGGCTTTTAGCAGTATGTTTGAAACACTGCAACCACTTACATAACGTGCACTCACTGCTAAATTTTTTGTAACATACCTTGGATTCATCATGGACAGGGAAGCAGCATTTTCTCACTTCTCCCCAATATCAAACTCACGACAGTGAGTCTGTGCATTTAGCCTCCATATGGCATGCATGTACCATTATATCACCCCAACCAATGCAATGTACTCACAGACCTCTTCTTCACTCTGAAACTCCATGTTGTATAAAATAAGAGTGTAGAAGGGCAAGATGGAGGAAGGAAGAATCGATGATAAAGTAGTGTGTTGTATGTCTTGGATATCCCTTCTCCTCTAGTAGTGCAGCACAGAGGCCCGTCGAGCCAAAATGGGTCAGAACTACTGACCTTGAGGCAAAAAGGTGCAACTAGCTCACTATCTAAGTCTTACTTTTGAATCAACCTGCTCTAATGATTGATTCCGAAACAGAATGGTCCCATCCCAGTCCTTCTCCACCAACCTCTTTCCCCCATGGTCTTCAGTCCTGAGTATTGAGGGCTCCCTCTTTAGTGGAAGCCCTCCAGCGGCAGCGGCTGGGGGTTGCTGGGCTCGAGGGAACTGCCGAAGATCCAGCAAGTCTTTGTATTGGATCTCAGGCCTGATCATGCGTAGGCAAGCTTCCCACGTGGCGTTGTCTAGTCCCGACTGCAACTCGTAACCCAAGATCTTCACTAATCCGCTCTGGAAAGGGCGGATGGTCTTGTCCCGGATGCGACTGGCCTCTATGGGGCGGCCGCCATCACACAAGCAGATGCGAGTGAGAACCTCCCGTTTGGTCCTAAGCAGGGCCACCTCAGACTCCATCCTACTACGCCCGAAGCGCTCTACGTCCTGCCAAAAAGTGAGATTAAAAGCTTGGTAAAGGTGCCAGTCTAGTGCATTCCATTCACGTAATTTCGATCTTTGCTTGTCTGTTAATGCCAAAGGAGCTGGAGCTGCAGCCTTGACCACCCATCCTGATCTTCCACTGGGCATTTGCTGCCTGGCGTTCAGGCTAAAAGAAACCACAGCATCTAGCGGCCAGCAAAGAGCGTGACGGAGCAGCACCATAGATTGGTCGAAGTACTCTGAGATAAGGATGAGCTTGAAGTTCCGACGCACTGCTGCCACACCGCGCTTGACCAGCCCGAGGCTGAAGTTGGAGGTATGATCCAGACCAAAATCAAACCACATCAGGTTGCGGGCATAATGGTTGTTTCGGAGTCTGGGGTCGTAGTACTTATAGGGGTTGTCTGCAAAATCACCCAGTCCTTTGGCACGCCTGAAGGCAGGGGCAACATTTTTATAGTAGGCATAGGAGGATTCAGCTAGCGCCACAGGGTCTCGAAGGATGGAGAAATAGAAGGTGTCAGCTGGCATGACCTTCTCAACCTGCAACGAAAGTAAAAAAGAGAATCACATTACAAAAAGAATCATCTTTAATCATGTACCTGAAATCAAATATTGAATGTAAATGTTCATAGGAGATTTCTTGTTTTTCTGCTTAGGTTTCTGTTTAAAGAAAATAAAGATGCATCAACCAAAAGAATCTGATTATAAAATAACTTGCATGATTATTTGGTATTTATAATTAATGAAAACATAAATATACTTGGTTGGAGTGTTTTTGCAATTTATGCTTTTTGATGCTCAAACTGATTTACACCAGAAAAACAAGATTAATACTAAAGAAGTAAATCGATTTTATTGCTAGGACCCCTAAATAATTTATCAAAAGTGATTTTCAACAGATCTTTTTGAGAAAATGCCAGCTATCATGTGATGTACCTCTGGTTTGTTGAACCGCATATGATTTCCCATAATGTCAAATTCTGCCACATGAGGGCCTCTGTATCCTTTCACCCTCTGGGCGATAAAGGGCAGTGGGTAGCCAAATTGGTACCCCACAGGAAGGGCAAATTTAAGGCCCCGCTCCTCTCCAAAGCGATAGAGCAAATTGAGAACGGTGCTGCTTGCCGTCTTGTGAGTCTTCAGGAACATGATGTGGGTGTGGGGCTGGCAAGACCCCAGAGAGTCCCCTTGGGAATTCTCAGAGGGAAGAGCGTAGACGGAGTGAGGTCTCTCTGGCTGCATCCAGCTAATGTGGAGAAAGAACAAATTATGATGTAAAAATTATAACCAGAACAAAAACGAATCTCCCGTTCCACTTGATATACTAAGAAAAATGACAAGATGGAGAGTGAAATGAACAAAAGAAATTAAACAAGACAAAAAGGCCTACCAGGTTACAGATAATTAAACAAGAGTGATAATTGGGATAAAGTGATTAAGGAAGTAGAGAATAAACAACTTCAAAGAGAATGGCTGAGAATAGATTAGCCTCAAATAATGAATTCAGTGATATTCTGAGAATGTGATATGCATATCATCACTTATAATTGCTGAGAGGCACATTATATATTATTAGAATAAATAAAACAAGAATACCATAACAAATAGTACTCTTGACTAGTTAAAGGGGTCATATGATGCTGCTAAAAATAACATTGAATTACTGAAATAAATGAACTTTTCCACGACATTCTAATTTATTGAAATGCACCTGTATTAGTATGAGCATGCATTTCTTCTGGAGATGCCTGAATGTTTTGTCAAAGCATTTGACTTTCTGCAGACACGTTAATAAGTACAAACTTTGTTTAATATAGCATAGATTTACATTACGTTGCAGACTTACATTACATTACAGACTTACATTAGCCTACATTGCGTTGTGAAAAGCCTGTGTCAAGGTCAAGCACACTTCTGAATGGTTGGTGTAAGTTTCATAAAGCACGTTAGAATAGTAGACATCATAATGGTTTGTGGCATTTTCTCATCAGTTTATATTTATATGTAGGCTAATTCCTGATTGGCAAGTATCAGTTAGTGGTGGCACATTTGATTAAAACGTTTCTTTTTTTTTTTTTTTGTTATGGCCTCTGCATAGTCTCTATATTATTTTATAATTACAAATGATACAGCTGAACTGTCAAATCTATGCAAAAATGAAAAAACGCGTATTTAGGTATTTGAATGCATTGCACAAAACAGGAACTGCGTTAAGAAATATACCGTGATATCAATTTTGGCCATATCGTCCAGCCCTAACAGCAACATACTGTTAATTAATTCAATATCGTTCTGCCATTAAGTGCGTGTGTCACGCAATCGACACCCAGCGGCAGGTGTCAGTCACTACCGAAGGTGCGACATGCACCGCGGCAACTGACACAAGACGCAGTCCATTGACATGTGTCACAGGTTTTAGTGACACATGCCACTGTCCACTGACACATGCCACTGAAAACCGGAAGTGCCACCGGAAGTGTCACTGAGCATAGCGGCATGTGCCAATGGCATCTGTGCGTCAGGATGTCATGTCACTTAATGTTAAAACTGCCTCTCCATCATCCTCCACTTAACTACCACCTTTAGTGGTTCAAGGCCAACCCCGATCACCGAGTCTGCCTTTTCAATTGTCTTATTCAGCCTGATGACAGTTGATCTTGAAATGTTTTCTAATGCATTTCATTTTCAGTTTTATGGACATCTTTGCTTTTTGCAAAGGAAGAGGGATTGCTTAGTTTTCTCAGAAAGTCTCTCTCTGATGAAACGGTAAGAGGTGTTTACAGGCATATTCTAGTAATGATATATGGTAAATCTTCCTGACACATTTAATTATTATGTTATAAAAGTATTGATCGTATGGTTTGTCTACAGCTGCGGGATACAAGAGGGGATATTCTGAATTTTTTAGGGGAGTTTCTGGAGAGAATGTCAGTCACTGTCCGAGGATGGGAGAAGAACTATGCTGTCAAACTTAAGGTACATTCAACCAGTAGTCGGCAGATTTCTTTCTGGTTGGATTTAGTTGACTTAAAATTATGTATCATATTTGTAACACTAGTATTCCCTCAGCGACCAGCACAGATCAGCTCTAGGCATGACGAAGCGGATATCGTCCTCTTTTGGAAAACCAAACAAAGTAGTTTCGCTTTCACAACGAAGCACACAGCGCCTTCACGACATGGCGTCGGCCGCAACAATACTACAGTGAGATTAAAAGTTACGCCTTCTTTCTTTGCGTGAACATTTGAGCGGCGTTATGTAAATCTTCCCAGATAGTGACGTAGGTATGTGGGGGCGTCCTTACACTCCAAAGAGAAAGGAAAAATTGAAATCGCATCATATGACCCCTTTAAATTATATTTCTTAAAGGGATAGTTTAAAGGGATAAATTCAAACCTGTATGACTTACTTTTCAAACTATCTTCACTTGTGTAACGTTTTCCACAGAAAGAATTAAGTCTTACAGGTTTGGAGCAGCATTAAAATTAGTAAATGATAACAGACGTTATACAGGTCTGTGGGGGTGGTAAACTGTTTAGGTGAGAACTGAATTTCTTTCTCAAAAAAGCCAGCCACAAATGTTTTTTTACAGTGGGTTACTAAAGCATTATTAAGTTCATATTAAGTTATATTACGTTTTTTTCAACTGGAAATAATCCAGAAACATTTAAGCAACATTATTTCTTAACATTGGGAGTTAATTGATAAAAATATGTAACCAAGCATGTGCTGTATAAGAATGCAGTACAAGATAACAAGACAAAGGAATGAAGATAAGAATGACTGCATTTTCTTACCTCTTGTTGAAGATGACTCCCAGAAGTTGTCCCGCAAATCCGATGACAACAAATACCAGAAGTGCTTTCCATACGGTCCCCAAACGATAACATCCCAGCCACCGCATTCTCCTATGACCAAGAGAAGGAGGGTTAGCCTCAGTTGTGAAATTGTGCAGCACAGAAAGAGAGTGAGATGTTCATTAATAAAGCATGAAATCATAAAAGACCAACAATAGGACATTAAAGGAGAAGAATATGAGCATGTGAAGTGTGAAATGTGCAAGAAAGGAGAAGCCATAACTGGAAACACAAAAGGCACATTATGAAAAAGATTAGTGTCTGAAAATGGAAGACAAGTGATATGACAGGAAAACAGAAGAGACAAACAGACAGGTGTATCTGTTGTCAGATCAAATCCACATATATAATAAACACACAAAAAGATTGAAGGCTGTTATCAGAAACTCTTTCCATGCCTGATGCCTCTATCAGCAACCTAGACTCTCTGCCACACAGGCTTTGATCAAAACGAACAGACTTTTGTCTAATGCTTTTGCAAACTAAGTTTGCATTAAAAACGGCTATAGAGGAAAGGTAAACAGGCAGACGAGATGCAAAAATGGCCTGTTTCAATACGCTTGCCTTGTCTTGCTAAAAGGGTGTTGCAGAATTCGCTCAAAGACAGAAAGCCGCTGTCTTAAATCACAGCAGTCGCCGCTCTGAGCCTGACACACTTACCGAGCTGACCGTCTGAAAACCATGATAAAACCCGGCCGGTATCACTATAGATCGGCGCTTGGTAACAGCAGCCACGGTGCATCTCGGCCGATGCCTTTCAAATCTGCTCGACGGCGTCTGTGTAATGGAAGTGCTCCCTCCGCGCGTCCATGGTCCGACCGCAGAACGCCTGCACGACTGCAGTCAACTGCGTTAGATTTCCAGTTTGCTTGAGGTGCATGTGTTTCGCTTCAGCTTCTCGAAGACTCAAAGACCAGCAGCTTGAGACGGAGAAAAGGGACTGCTTTGTGTTTTGGGTGAATGTGGGGGGGTGTTTAGGGATCAGTCTGCTGCTATGTGAGTCGAAGCCTGACGTCAGATCGGCTCTTTGCTTACAAGCACTAAATACAGATTCCAAGAAACGATACGCGCGGACGTGATTGAAAGCGAAGCATAAAAGTAAACAGCTCCATCAGCCGTGAGATTTCCACGGTTACTCCCCGATGTCCTATTTCCTTTTTATATAACATTATGAGAAGTACACATGCAATGTTTTTATTGTAAGATAAACAATTATTACATATTAATTACATATAATTGACTTGGCAGGTAAAGTATATGATTGGAAAAAATCAAGTATTTCTAACTTCTCGTACGCATATGATTTTTTTTTTTCACTTACAGCCTATCTTTTGACAAGTCTAGGTCAGCTAAATGATTTGAACAAGTATATAAGCCCAAATTATTGAAAACATAGCATTCTTGGATTTTTGTTACCAGAAACTCTGTTATATTCTAAATTATACTAACTAGGCCTATATTAAATTATATACTAAATTTAAAAAGCTTTCAGAACCTTTGCCAATTTGTTTCTATTTTAATGTCAGTGATCTGATAGCAATATAATATTATAGTGATTGTTCATTTTAAAGTCACAATGTAATTGACGTGAACCCGAGTGAAACAGATTACGGAAAAAAAAATAAAATAAAAATGACGGGTTGTTGATTTAATGGCAGATATGAATGCGAGATTGCAGTCGATTGTAAAAGAAGCTGTTTAAATGAGGATGAAACGATTGGAGAAATCCAGCATATATCATCAATTCAAGCCAATAACTCATAAGTTAAATGAAAATCGGTTTAAAATTTGTTTAGATGAACTCATAAAGAGTAATTTGTTCACGAGTCAGACGGGTCGCTCTGTGTTCAGTGTTGCCTGGAGCGAGGACAATGCAACAAAGAGATGCTGAAAAGCAGAAAACATTGGCACGAACTCTAAAGATGTAATTAACTAACACCCCTCACCACATGAAATCTAATAAAACGGCAACACTGCATCAGGGATTCTTGGAATGACAAATAGCTCTAAAGCCAATAACACTCAATAAGCATCTCTGTTCCAAACATCTCCTAAACAATTCACTTAAGAAAGGCCCTGTTCACACCAGATATCTGGGTGATCCAATCACAGATGCCCATTTATACCTTGTTTAATAAATCCACAGATGGATAAATCCACATAGAGAGAAGGTTGTAACAAACGGACGTTCAAGACCTGACAAACTCTTAACTGAACAGACAGAAACTTAAGTACACAGACCAAATGAGGATAATAAACAAGACACACTTGAACACAATGATGATCTTAAATCAGAAGCCATGACAACAACTCAGAGAAAACAATACAAACTCAGTCCAAACTAACCAAAACCGTGACATATTGTCAATAATGTGTATGTGGTGACATCAGAATCCTTTCCCTCAACAAAATTTGACAAGTGGTCACAAGAGACTTTAAGGGGTTAAGGACTGTTTACCTTCATCTTCGTCGTTTGTGTGTTTAGAACATGGTAACCGTGACACAATATCAGTGCTGGCTGAAAAGCAAATCAAGTTGGCATTACTGGTCTTCCAAAAATACATTATTTTTTACATCCCCACAAAGGTAACGAGTAAAATGACTGTTGTTAAATTTGTCGAGCACCTGTATAATCAGAAACACAACAGCTGTCAAACCTTACACTGAACTACAAATTGATACAAACAGACAAATGGTTCTTGCACAATTTATACATTTTCTAGAGAAATCTGAGATTGCTTGTATGATATTGTAGATTAAGGAACAAGTAATGTTCAAAGATACTTATGGCTACCAAAGACCATACCAAGAAACATATCTCACCGTGTGAATTTCAAAAAGGCAGACATCAGGTTTAGATTTCCTTTCCTGCATCTGGTTTCCTGCCTTGCAAAAACTAGATAAACTTTGTTTGTTGGCTTTCACCACTTTTACCTCATTGGTAATGTTCTTAATCTTTAATGTAAGTGAACGTAAACAGGCTTGACAGTTTTGTATATGTACAAATATTTATTACACAATTGGATTTGTGGATCACTTAATAGACATGCACTCTTAAAAATAAAGGTGCTTAAAGGGGTCTAAAAAGAACATTATTTTGTGTATTTGCAATGTGCAATGCAATGTGTTTATGCGGTTTAAGGTTAAAAAAACACATTATTTTACACATAATGTACATTATTGTTTCTCCTCTATGCCCCGCCTTTCTGAAACGCGTCGATTTTTACAAAGCTCATCGGTCTGAAAAGCGAGGTGTGCTGTGATTGGCCAGCTATCCAGTGCATTGTGATTGGCTGAATACCTGAAGCGTGTGACGGAAATGTTACGCCCCTACCATGCTGTGTTTCCGTGTGTCCCGGCGCGACGAGACAAAACCAATAAAACCCATTACAAACGAGGCATTTGTTGCATCCAGTGGGGACAGAATTACTGATTATAATGACTTATACTGTGTTTTACGCGTTGCGTTGCGTATTGCACCGATATAGGGAGACATACAAACTGCACAGTGCTGGGGGTACTTCATGGAGAGGTTTGAGAACCACTGGTCTATGATAATCAACTGTCTGAATGGAAAATTTGTATATCAACCATGTTTCCGATTGTTGACACTTCACATAGTGTGATTTGGTGGTTGGCTGAAGCACTTCCCCTGTGTTATCCCACTGCATGCAGCTGAGAATGCAGTAAATCTCATGACAAGCTGTCTGTAGCCTGAATTATGTGCATGAAATATGTTAGTTTATATATCTTGATGGCTCTATTAGTTGAAACATTCTTCAAAAGCACAATTTCGCATGGTTTTGCTTCATTGCGGCATTATTATGCAAATATAACAAAATGTAACATTCTCACTCCCAACTCGTCACATATTGACGCTTGGTCAGGACCCTTTAAACAGGTGTGGGTCGATCGACGGTGAACAATATCCAACAGGGCAAGGCAAAGAGAGATAATCCAGGTACATAGCAATAATCCAGGCAGGGGCAAACAGAGTCCGAAACAGCAAGACAAAAAGGGTAATCCGAAAACACAGCCTAAACCTACCATTTGTCAATAAAACACAAGATATAACAGGCAGATACAACTACAGTCATAATTTATTAAAAAAGTATTAATATACCAAGTCTTCCGAGGCAAAACGATTGATTTGTGAGAGGAATAGACACGATCGCCGTTTCCGTCCGCCGTAAAGCTCATCCTGTGTGCTGTAGTCTGTGCGCAGCGCATATTAAAAAAATGAAAGAAGCCTTACGTCAGCCTTGGTTGTGAAATGTTATTGGCACTTGTGTGTCTCGTGACCGATTGCGTCATGCTACGGGAGTATCTTTTTGAATGAGATGTGAGCGCATTAAAGGGTTAGTTCACCCAAAAATGAAAATTCTGTCATTAATTACTCATCC
>NW_015638975.1:3228893-3282239 GCF_001515625.1 Sinocyclocheilus rhinocerous | reverse complement strand
CAAGTCATGTCACTCGGCGGCCATCTTTGAAACGCATGCAAGTGCAGCTCCTGTCTCTTTGTATGGGGAAACATCAAATTCTCCAAAACTGTTCACTAAGCTTACGATTAAATTTCATATTTGAAATCACCAAAGAAATCTGACAACAACTGTGTCATAAATGTTGTTTCGTTTGCTCAAATAGCGTTATAAAACACTAGTGACGCACTGACTTTACCAATTAGCTGTTGGCTCTTTCATTCAGAAGGCGGGGCTTCCTGCGATTGAGCGGCCATATTGAGCGTTGCATTTTTCCCCATTCAAAACTATACGAGTGACACGTCTTGGGTATTCTATAGTCTTTGGTTCTGTGTCAGCTGCGTCCCGCCGGATCTGTTTCCTACATTGTTGTGATTTGATCTGAACGAAAACAGCGTATCCGTGTGACGCAGCTTAAAATTATGGTTGAACCCCTGATGTCACATGGATTATTTTACAGATCTCCTTGCTACGTTTCTGGACTTGGGAACATTTCAGTTGTATTGCTGTCTATGGGAGGGTCAAACAGCTCTCCGATTCCATCAAAAATATCTTAATTTGTGTTCCGAAGATGAACGAAGGTCTTACGGGTTTGGAACGACATGAGGGTGAGTAATTAATGACAGAATTTTCATTTTTGGGTGAACTATCCCTTTAACAAGCGGGATCATTTTCAGCTATTAAAACCTTTGTTTTACTCTCTTCTTCATGTAAAGATATCGTATGGCTTCAGAAGATTTGGAATGCAACACGACTTGTTTGTAATGCTTTTATACTGCTTTTTCATGGTCAGTTTTTGCAATAAATACCTGTGACTGTACTTATATTTACCTGTTACGTGTTTTATATTGTTCAGAAGTGGGTAGGTTTAGGGTAGGGGTGGGGTTAGGTGCTCCAATGAAAGTATACATTTATATAAAATTATTTATATATTTTTTTTTTACAAATGCATGCAAACCATTAATTTAAGACAAACAACTGAAAACAATGGAGGACCCTGCACGTTGAAAAAGGACACTAAAGGGGTACCTTGAGCGCCAAAAAGCGACGCCAAGGGGTCCTGACCAAGCGTCAATATGTGACAAGTTGGGAGTGAGAACGTGTTGCAAAATGCACTTAAACGTTTATTGTTTATAATATTTACATGAAATGCTTAGCTGGAAAAATATGCTAATTTTATGTACTTTCTTTGTTATTCTCATCTGATGTGTTCAGATCCAGTTCCAACAGGCGTGTCTTTATAGTTTGAGTGTTTTGGTTTCTAAATGTCTCTTAAAGTTTAATGGTTTCATTCTCTCTGCATCCAGTATTTCACTGCACAAAACACATTGCAGTTGGCACAAAACATTTTATCCTAGCTGAAAGTGAACCCGTATTTAACATAGTGTGGGTTGTTTTACCTTTTGTTTAGTTTTTTTTTTTTTTTCGTGGCTTTTTGAGGATGAGATCATGTTATGCAACCTGACCATGTTGGCATTTACCTAAATTGGCTGCTTTTATTGGATGCACAACCTTTGACATCAACAACAAAAGGTATGTGAAGTGTTTTCTCTTCCCTTTTATAACTTGATATGTTTATTTATTTTGCAATCCTTTACATGATATAATTGCATTTTATTAATTGCATTCAGTACTTTTCCCTTGCTGTCTGGATCGTATCAGAAGAGATGTGTGACCAATTTTTGAATGTTCCACAGGTTGGCCTACTGAATTACGTTGACTTAAGGTAGTCCTTTACAAGCATGCCTATATATAGTCCTTTTTTTTATTTTTTTTTTTTTTTTTCGTGGCTTTTTGAGGATGAGATCATGTTATGCAACCTGACCATGTTGGCATTTACCTAAATTGGCTGCTTTTATTGGATGCACAACCTTTGACATCAACACAAAATAATGTGAAGTGTTTTCTCTTCCCTTTTATAACTTGATATGTTTATTTATTTTGCAATCCTTTACATGATATAATTGCATTTTATTAATTGCATTCAGTACTTTTCCCTTGCTGTCTGGATCGTATCAGAAGAGATGTGTGACCAATTTTTGAATGTTCCACAGGTTGGCCTACTGAATTACGTTGACTTAAGGTAGTCCTTTACAAGCATGCCTATATATAGACTTAAACCCTATAATCGTTTAACTGTGGTAGACCTCTGGCCCATCACCAGATACCTCTGCCCTCTTAGCATCAATGACTGGACAGTCTGTTCAAGCAATCTAGAGAATATATGATGGTTCCTTGAAAAGTGTCCTTGTGTATCAATGTTTTCTTTTTAAGAAACAAAACTGGTAATATACAGTGAAAAAACAGTGCAACATAATCTCATCTGGAAATATTGGCGCACCTCTTTTGCACTTAATTGCTGTATTGTTACAATTTGAAAGAGCTGTTTTCTATTTATATATATTTTAAAATATAATTTATTCCTGTGATGGCAAAGCTGACCATAACTTTAGTCACACAGTCCTTCAGAAATCATTCTAATATGCTGATTTGGTGCTCAATTATTATAATTGATTAATTATTAATAATGGTTATTACTATTATTAAAAGACAACAGAACCAATTTCCTTATTCCTATTGGTGCAGAAAACCATAAACTAGCAAGACAAGACAGGCTTCAAGGCCAAACATATCTGCCCCACTTTCTCCAATCACAACTTTAATATTTTATTAAGGCGAGACTGTCACTGATAGTTCAGAGACAGCCTCAACAATCAAAAAGCGGGGCTAATTTTACAATGCAAATGACAGAACAAGCATTGTGTTTATATTACATAACAATTGCTATGTGCCATTTATGTGGCATATATACATTCAAGCACATATAAAACAAAAAAGTTATATCTTTAGATTGTCAATGACTTTTTATTTACACAATGTGACTCACTTAACAAAAAACTATAAAACACTGCCGTTTTTATTTAAACCTAAAACTCTGGCATACCTCAAACATGGTGTGGAGAGGAAACAGTTGTTGTTTTCACTGTAGTTGCAAAACTGCAGTGCTGTAATAAAGGCAAAACCTGTGCAACTTTATGGACCACTGCAGACAATTGAACACAAACTAGTCATTACGCAGTGCCGTAATTGTTTGCAATTTGAAAGAGCTGTTTTCTATTTGTATATATTTTAAAATAAAATTTATTCCTGTGTAATTTTGGATTATTCTTGTGTCTTGCCCGCCATATACCTGTTTGCCATTGTTCGACCCTGCCTGTGTTTCTGACCTCTCTGCTTTAATAAAGCTTGCACATGGATCCGCATGTCTCACGTCTTGTCAGCCCCGTAACAACAATACAGTACAATACTGTTTAATTTCCATTTTTTGGAAGTGAAAAAAATTAATCATAGTATAATTTACAGTGAAAAGCCATAGACTATAATTCCCAGAATTCCCTTTATGGCACTTCACTTTTGATGTTTTTTTCGTTTGAGTAAATATCTTACATCTATAATGTTGTTAAATTAATGTTTATTGCATTATTTCAGTATAATATGTGTTACCAGGATGGTGCTTAGTGTTTGTGTGAATGACACTGTGCACCTTGATTCATCCTGTGTCTCTCATCACCACCTGTTTTTGATGGTTATTATCAGTGTATTACAATGTTACAAACAGATATTAGTACTTCAATAGGTTGTTATATTAATATTATATCAGTTAAAGGGGTCATATGATGGACCCTTTTGGGGTAGGGGCGTGTTTGTTTTGGTGATTTCAAATGTCAACATTGGCTACCAGAAATTGTTTACCCCACCTTTAATGAAATATGATTTTTTTTTTTTTTACTGTGAATTTAAGTTAAGTCTTTAAAACCTAAAATGTTGCTACCATATTTTTTTTTATGGTAAAATTCTGGCAACCACAGCTGCCAGTATTTTACCATAAATATAACTCACTGTTTGTTTTGGGATTTTTTTAATGCTGAAAAGAGTTTTAATATTTTTAATAAGCAGCTTAATATTTTTGTGGAAATCATAATGCATGTTCTCATGTTTTGTTGATGAATAGAAGGTTCAAAAGAACACCCCAACCACATACTAAAAATACTGTAAAAAGAACATATCTACATTCAAGAAAATCCTCACTACCTCAGACAAGATGGAGGAGCCTCTGCTGCTTACTTTGTCTCTTCTTAATGCTCTTGAGCTTTCCCTTTCTCAGTTTAAAATTAGTCATCACAAGGGAAGTAACTGGAGAAAACAACTCCTCCAAACAATAAAAAGGCAATGTTTTCCATACAATAATAAAAAAAAACAACAACAGAAACAATTGCTTCATGCCTATTGGTGAAGAAAACCATAAACCAGCCCTGGAGAAAACAACTCCTCCAAACAATAAAAAGGCAATGTTTTCCATACAATAATAAAAAAAACAACAACAGAAACAATTGCTTCATGCCTATTGGTGAAGAAAACCATAAACCAGCCAGACAAGACAGGCTTCAAGGTCAAACATATCTGCCCCACTTTCTCCAATCACAACTTTAATATTTTATTAAGGCGAGACATGTTCAGAGACAGCCTCAACAATCAAAAAGCAGGGTTAATTCTATAATGCAAATGTCAGAGCAAGCATTGTGTTTATATTAGCCTACATAACAATTGCTATGTGCCATTTATGTGCGCATTCAAGTGCATGTAAAAAAAAAGAAATGTAATTTATTTGGATTGTGTGTGACTTTTTATTTACACAACGTGACTCACTTAACAAAACAAAAACTATAAAATACAGCAGTATTTGATGCTTTCTTTCACAGATTAGTCCAATTGGCTATTTTTAAAAAAACAAGGCTCTAAAAGGTCAAAATCTCGAAATGCTAGTTCTCCTATAAATGTGCCAAGGAGAGCAAAATCATTTTCAGTGAATATTGACTTTTGATCTGAACTCTTCATGTATTGCATATAAATCACATGGGTCACTTTTACGATACTTTTATGTGTTTTGTTGATTATTTTTGTCAATTTGGAGCTTGACAGCTTCAGTCCTCATTCATTTTCATACTAAAATAAGTGTCCAGGATATTCTTTTTAAAATTACAGTTTGAATTACACAGAATCAAGTCAATTAGCCAGGTTTGGAAAGACATGAGGGTGGATGAGTAATAACAGACTTTTTGGGTGGTTCACTGTCCCTTTAAACTATTTGTAAAGGAGACAATCCTATAGTGAAACTCCAGAGCAACACAACAGTCGGTCCTTTGCAGAAACTTGACTCCATGTGGAAAATTGGAATCCTCAAAGAAATCTTTTCTGAGAGTGGACAACAGTCCAGCCTTGTCCCACAGGCCGCTCATATGAGACCAAAGCACTTCTAAAACTTAGCAGCTGCTGAACAAGCTTACCCTCACTAATCGACCCCATAGCCGAATAATCTATGTAATTACTCGGGATGACTATAGCAACTGAAAAGCGCTTTAGGTTGGATGTCATTAGACCATATGTTGACCCGACACATACTCATAACAAAAGTACGAGTAAATAAACATAAAAATGAATAAAGTGTAAAACTGAATCGAAGAGCATGTGGTTTTCAAGGGGAAAAATCCCGAACAGTGTCAATGTACAGTGGTATTTGAATAGGAATCCTGAGCGATGTTGAAGTTGGAAAAGCGTCTGTCAGATGGACTAAAAAATACCCCTTAAGACAATCATTAATTAGTGTATTTGTTTGCATTATCTGGTCTACTCACCCAGAATGTGTTTCAGAAGCAAACTGGTTGTTTCTTTAAAAATGTGAGTTCGAGCGGCACTCCAGACTTCTGTGAATCGAGTCTCCCGTTATCCACCAACTGGCACCAAATGCAACAAAGTTTTGTGTTGATAAACAACCCACCACGTAGAGATGCTTAACTGTCCTCCAAACTACAATAAATACGCTCTTCCTCATTTAAGAAGTTCCTCGCGTCTGCCTGCAAAGACAATCCATCTGTCCCAACCCCCATCCATTAGGCTACTGTATCCCCGTCTGTCTGTCGCGCGGCGCGCTCTCTACAGTCCACAAGGAGAGTGTAACTTTATCCTTGCTGCAATCTTGATACCAGGCTACATTTTCGTGCTATTGCTGCCGCAATAAAAGGGATAGTAATGAGAGGACAATCATTTATTCATTAAAGAGATGTGTGTCAATATGTGTGAATAAATATAAATTAGTTGACAACAATTTGGTTAAAAATTAAATATTCAAAATATAAAGTGTAAATTAAATTAAATAAAACATGTTTTAATAACATATCAGGCGAAAATTTACACACACACACAAAAAAACATATTTTAGGTTTAAAAAAGTTATGTTAGAAAGTTACCTGATTTTCAGTAGTAGTAGCTTCAGTAGTTTTCACTAAATTGCCCTGTGATGTGACAAATGATTTTTTAGAAGTTCAGATATTCTCTGCTGCCTGACGTCATGTAAATTGAAGTGTATTAAGAACAGTAGTCACACTACTCTATATTTAATATAGGCCTACAACACACTTACATATTCCTAGATTTGCAAAATGAATAAATGTGAAGGAAGTAAATGTGGGATCTATTGCTTTCCTATGAGACTGAAGAACTGACAACTCCAAGGTTTGATGTGTCACTGTACACCCAAACTATGCGACCCCCATCTGTTGCACTCGCATACAATATCCAAAGCCTAACAAAAACCCCATTCATCTCTGAGCTCTTGCTCTGCAGCTGATACTGAATAATGAACCTCAAGGGGAATCTGGGGATCACAAGGCTCACACTAGTTTTCGTCGTCAGAAACCTGATTGAGTTTGGTCACACAGCGAATTATTTTCAGTAGTTTGTTTAAGAAAAAGGCTTAGCACAGCCATGGCCAATTTTAGTTGTATATATGTATTTAAAAACAAGCTTCAAGAGAAAAGACGCAAGTATGCACAGGAAGACTGAGCAGCCCGAATGAAGGGGCCAGTCAAGGGATAAATGTAGGCCATCACAGACCTGTTTTGTCTAGTGCATTGCCACCTGGATGTATGGTGAACATGAGTGGATGCAGATTTAACACTTAACTACGAGTTACCAGTCAAAGACGTGTCCAAACACACCTGTGCCCCAATGAACCTCATGTTGAATTAAACAGCTGGAAGTGTGGAAATTTACTCATCCCTATCCTATCTACCCTTCAATTTTCAGGAATGAAAACGAGTCTTGGAAAGATAGACCCTTGGAGGGTAGGTTGCACAATTTCTTTTTTTTTAATTCATATTTTTAATGTTGCATGAGCTGAAATATTGCCTTCTTGTTTTGTTTTACTTTGTACAAAATTAAATACTATGTTTATCCTGAATAAGTTCTATTTCCTTTCCGACTCCAACCTGCTCTAATTCCAAATCTACATGAGTTACACTCTTTATCTATTATTAACTAGAATGCTAGACTAAATATGTTTTATAGTGAAATTAGCTTTCAATGTAGGAGAACACTAGATAATCCATTAGGGGGCAGTCAGAGCCGGCTTTGGGGGCAGTTATATTATTTTAGCATGTGACTAGTAACTGTGGGGCTGTGACTAGTAAATAGTGACATCTAGTGACTGTTTTAAGTAATAGCATAATTTTCTTACAATATGGATCAAACGTATATTTTGTTTACCTTAAAGGTATAGTTCACCCAAAAATGCAAATTTGCTGAAATTTATTCACCCCCCCCCCATCCAATATGTAGACGAGTTTGTTTCTTCATTGGTATAGATTTGGAGAAATTTGGCATTACATCACTTGTTGACTGATGGAGCCTCTTTTGATTCTTTGATAATTTGTTGATCTTGTGCTCTTTTCTCTTTGGCATGCTAAACTATCCATCAAGAAATTGGCAAACCTGAAAAAGTTTTTTCTTATTTTCTGTATTAACACAGTTTATTGAATGTAAAGTTCAGGTTCAAATTGTTGGCATAACTAATAAATACAAAAGGATTGGGACGTACAAAATGTTGAATTTGAGTAAATTAATTTAGAAGTAAGTGCCTGTGATGCTGTTTGTAAATGTTAAAAAATCTAAATTCTAACAATATTTGTTTGTCAGTGGAATAAAGAGCCAGTTCTAATGTATGACAGATTAAATATGAGTTAAAAAAACATACAAACTGATCAGCGTCATTTTAATTTTTTTTAAAATCACCTTTATTACAAATATTTGAGAATACAAAGACAATACACAGTTCTGATTTTTGATAAAGAAAATCAGTTTTAACTGCTTCAATATGAGGTACTAGTCAGACTCCTCTCTTCTTGTAATATACAAGGATGGAGTATATTCTTCACAAATGATCTTGTCAGTTCTACCCTTTCTGAGTCACCGTTAGTGTTTTGCATTTAAGGTAGAGAAACATGCATAATTTCAACAAATCCCCTAAAACCCACAGTAAACCATGTCTAAAACCCAGCTAGTAAAAAAAAAGAGAGAAAAGGCAAAGTAAGGTAATATAAACTTTCCCTACAAGTGGTCAAGACAGCAATACTAGTATATACAGTCAACGAGGGCAGCTTTGGTGTCATTTGTTATCATACCCTCAAAACATGAACATAGCATAATGTGCTTCCAAGCATGCAGTACAGTGCTTTAAATGATACCACATCCCCATGGGACTTTGTAACTCAATATGATGCACCCCTTTGAGTGGAAAGCACTCCAACCTCCCAAGAGATCAAATGTAATGGAAACTATTAGGTAGAAGAGGGCAGGCCAAGGAAGGGCAGGGGGAGGGCAAATGGGGGGCTGGGCTGCATTCATTCACCAGGGTCTCCACATAGAGGGATCAGCTCCTGGAAAGAAAGGGGGAAGGGCAGATCGTGCTGGAGACTGAGGGGAAGGAGACCTGGGGGGAGAGGACTGTTCGCGTGGTCTCTCTCTATTCGGTGGGACTCTGGGAGAGTGAGTGGGGCTGGAGGGTGGGGAAGGAGTTGGAGGGGTGTGCAGGTGGAGAGGATGGGGATGTAAGGAGGGCAGGTTTAGAGGGGATTGGGTAGGGGATAGAGGAAGAGGACCAGGGGTGCCAACAGAACTCGTGCCGCCGGCTTCGGTGCTGATATGGGGAAGAGATTTCAGCAAGTGGTTTAGCAGACGAGCACCCAGAGTTTTGTCCATCCCAGGGCAACTCAGGAGCAGGTTGTGCACCTCATGCATGCACTGAATATAGCCGCTACTGTATCTTTGTCGAGACTCAAACCCAGTGCCTGGACTGATGCTACTACCTGGAAATAAAATATAATTTAACCATGGTGATTTGACCTCATGTAAACAATCATGAAATTACCTTTAAAGACCAGTAGGGTTTGTTTGTATGTTTGAAATAATACCTCAGATACGTGTGAAAAAAGGTACAATATGGTTTTAGCATAGTCTAACCTGAACCTCTTTGAAGGTTCTCCATGTGCTGAACCGTTATCTCAAGAACATCTGCCTTCTCCAATTTAGATTGCTGTGGGAAAAGTGAGAGAAAAAATGCAATATAAAATAATTTTTAAATGATTATTTATTTGAATACAAAATAATAAAATAATTAAAATCAATTTATTAGTTAAATTATATTTTATATATATAAAATTATTTATTGCTTATCTGGGTCACTTACATCCAAATTATAGGCATCCACCATAATACCCTTTAGCTGCTCAAGGCTTGAGTTTATCCTCTCTCTGCGTCTCTTCTCTATCAAGGGTTTCCGCAGCTAAAATGATAAACAAGACAGTTTTACATCCTCAAGCGATTAATTCAGCACAAATTTGACAACACAAGACACACAACACACGTGCCAGTTCTGTAAGGTGTATGTCTGAAGTGTGAAATATTAATTGGACATCCCAAATTATTATTTGTATGTGAGTATTTAACATAACTAGGCCTATACTTGAGATTTGAGCATTGAATGAGGAAAAAAAACATGCTAATTAAAATTTATTTTCACTCATAAGGTACTAATAAAAATCTAAAACTGAGATACTAGATATACTGTGGAAACAATATTGAGATTAGCAAAACAGATCAATTGTTTTATTAAACAGCTATTTTTGAAATTTAGCTTAGTTATTTATTTATTTATTTATTTATTTTAGATATTGTCAATAAAAGATACACAAATAGCAGTCTGGAACAAGTTCATAGAGATTTTAAAGCTGCTCTGTACGATTTACTCAAATCTGCTCCATTTCATCCTACATTCTTATATTTGTATGGCTTTCTACATGTATCCCGCATTGAAAAAATACATAAATATTTTGCCATAGTTGCATACATGAAAACAACACAAAATAACGATAATGTCACTACCTTTCGTTCTTCTTTTGCGTTGAAATTCTTCTCCGGACCATTGCCGATATTAGAGGCCGTCATTTTTCTGCAGCTCTGGGTATTTTAGAAACCTTTCGCTTTCCCACGACTATTTTCGAAACTAGAGTTTGTTGTGGCGTATAGTCTTGATAAATCTAGAAACTAAACAGGCCCACTTAACCTCGTTTAACATGTACTCACGCTCCCCCTCAAATCTCCGCCCACTGAAATTACCATGACAATACATGGGTGCTTTTTGCTGCACAATTTCCCACAGTCTCGGGTTTGGCCTATTAAATACCACGAATCCCACGTTCCACGCATAGTGCTGGTGCTCTGAGATGAAGCAAGAGTTCAAAAGTTTTATTTCACAAGTGATTCACTGTCAGTAACAGTTACAAGGAATTGACTCAGTTGAAAAATGTGGGTCTCACTTTAGCTACTATTAACACCAAAGTGAAAAGTGATTTTACCACAAAAAGGATGCACCTGTGGATTTCATTGTCACGTTTAATTCTGTTTTTACACCTGATATCGTGCATATAGGTTAGGGCATTAAATGAACTGGGATGCGTTTGAAACATGTTTTTTTACTACTGAATTCCAGGTGCAATGTTTTCATAATATGCAAGCAAAAACAAGAATGGAGTATCCGATACCCCAACAAAGACAGTGGATGGTAAAGGCTGGAGGATGGTAGCGTGCAACAATAGCAAAGAAATCTTAGTTTTTAAGTGTTTTCACAGTAGGAGAACTACTATTATCTTTTAGTTTCCCACCCCTTCCTCCATAGCGCGCGACCCTTCCCCTTTACCCCCTTCACTATTGTTCTTTTCACCTACGGGACGGGCACACTCCACTGAAGCACGCCAAGATCTCTCTTTCTGCCGTTGTCCGGCAATAATGACCCACAGTCAACGGAATAATAGACAGGGTGCCAAATCCCTAATGGCCATCTTAAACTCTTCAGCAACTCAGAAAAACACATCCCTAACATCGCGTTTTCCAAGGTCCACAGAAAGACTGATTTCGTTAAAATAATGGCTTATGAAGGAGAGTTGAATAAATAGCTAGAATAGAATAGAATAGAATAGAATAGAATCAATAGTTGTGGTCTTGTGTTTACAGTATCTATTTTTGGGAAAATGGCAATTCATTTATAGACAAATAACGTGATATTATCATTAAATATATGCATACAATAAACAAGAGCCGTTGCAACCAAAATCATATAGGCTATCGTGATTATGATATGTCTGACAATGAATTGATAATTTACAATGCATACGACAGACAAATATGTTCCATTTCCTAAGTGTTTAAAGTAAAATATTTGATTTAACCTACCACTAGGGGGTGCTCAATTTACAAAAATGACATTGGAGTGCAAAACACGAATGCATATGCTGATAATGCTACCTAACTTCACATGTCCCTGGCTCTGATGCTTTAGAAACTCAAGAACTTCTGCAGGTAGGTCTTTCTGTCATGTAGGAATAAGGCAGTGGTTTTCACACTGACCCTATTTTTTCTTTTTAAATTGACGCGACTCATATATACAACCATTTACATGCATTAAATCATATATAATATAGCTAGTGGCGTGAAGAGGCGAAGCCGGTGGAGAGAATGAGCGACAGCTGCGCCACAGACCGGTCTCTAGTCCCGGAGGAGCTCTAAACACTGTGCTTCTGAAATTAGCCAGGGTGCTTAAAGGGTTAGTTCTCCCAAAAAATGAAAATTAGCCCACAAATTACTCACCCTCAAGTCATCCTAGGTGTATATGACTTTCTTCTTTCAGACGAATCCATTCGGAGTTATATTAAAAATAGTCTTTGATCTTTCAAGCTGTTTAATGCCACTCAGTGGGTGTTGCATGCATCAGACCAAAAGAAGTAAAGAAGAATGTCGGGGGATTTCGATATAAGCCAAGAGACTGGTTTTCCTTTGCTAACATAAGGAAACTTTGCTTCCTTTGCTCCTGTTAACAAACGTTGGTTTTCACGAGACTCACGGTGTATGGGCAACGCTGACCTCATACGTCATCCACCCCTACACCTAGGATGACTTGAGGGTGAGTAATTTGTGGGCTAATTTTCATTTTTGGGTGAACTAACCCTTTAATTAGCCTTCATGCACACCTATCTTGACACATATTTTGTCCAGTCCTTTGTTATGATTATCTCTATCATGTCAGTCAGTGCGATTTCGAGATATATGCGGATGTCACTCCCAAAAATTTGTTTTAAAAACTTTTATTTTTTAATTCGGAATAGATCACATGTATCCAAGAAAGCCACAGAGAGCGCTCCCATTATAATATTATTATCGCTATCCCAAAAAAATTCCATTATCAATTAAGCTCTTATGTACATCTACACTTACATCACTTATAACAAAACAAAACTCCTAAGTTTTGTAAGGTGGGTGGATTCTGACTAACTGAAATTGGTCTGATTGGTCATTGGTCATACTTTCCTTTTGTTGTTTGTTTTGTTGTTTACAGGGGCCAGGGTTGCCAACTTTTGAGTTTAACCTTGAGTGAGATTTCGCACAGCAGGTTGGTTGGGGGTTATTTGGGTTGTTTTGTATTTTATACATTTATATACAAAAATCTAAAACGCCTGTCAGCAGAGTTTTGTCTGACATCTGGACCTACGATGCCTAGAGGATGCCTAGTATTTAACGTCGTGATGGTACTGTGTTTTTATCATAAAATTATGTCAAATAACTGTTGCAGTGCTGCAAAACTATTAACTTTTTACCACAACAAGAATAGCAACAGTGAAAGAATTGCAAGATTTACTAGTCATTACTTTTATAAATAATTGCAATCGCATTAAAAAATATTTTGACATGAAAATTCTAATATTGTTCTATTAGTCTGCATTGCTTAAACATCTGTTTTGAGAAATTATTTTTCTCCCATTCGAAAATGAAACTTTGCTGCTTGTATAGGGTGTATGGCCATTAGCAGCATGAAAAACAAAACTTTTATTCAAATTCTGAATGGATTATGTCTAGCCTAGAAAGTGCGCAAATAGCCCTTACTTTATAATGACTAATAAGGTGTCACTTACTTCAGTTAATCGCATTGTCACAAAGTTCCTTTATAATCAATGAACCTCTTATTACATTGTATTACAGTGAGAGGATTCACCAGCATGCAGGAAAAAAATGCAGCATTTAGAGGTGACTGAAAATCAATGGCCAATCACAGGTGTTCAAAAAATCAAGTATGTCTGTGATTGGTTACTCACGTTTTAAAGGGGTCATATGATGTTGCTAAAAAGAACATTATTTTTTGTATTTGGTGTAATGAAATGTGTTTATGCGGTTTAAGGTTCAAAAAACACATTATTTTCCACATACTGTACATTATTGTTTCTCCTCTATGCCCCGCCTTTCTGAAACACTTCGATTTTTATAAATCTCATCGGTCTGAAAAGCAAGGTGTGCTCTGATTGGACAGCTATCCAGTGCGTTGTGATTGGACGAATACATAGTGAGGTAGACATGTGGGGCGTGTTAGAACGAGCCGTTTTAGGGGGGTGTGGCAGACTCTTAACTTTTATAAAGAATATCTCTTTGGTTTTGAGACTTTAGTCTTTGCAACTTTACAGATCTTCTTTATGCACCAAGAGCTTGTAACACTCCAAAGAGAAAGGAAAAATTGAAATAGCATCATATGACCCCTTTAAATTGAATCTTTTAGCGCTTTACAGAGCACAAACACAAATGCACACTGCAGCCTTTACCAAATCTGATTTGCCAATATCCTATTATAACAGTCTGAGAGTGCTTTTGACTGCATGAGAAAATGGATGTGTGGCGTGAGAGCATGAGAAAAGTGTCAATTGCGCGAGTCTCGCGCTGAATGCGTCTAGAACAGTGATAGATAGTGTGACACTGTGGTTGAATGTGATAGCAAAAATCCCTCCCTTTCGCACTTCCCTCGTGTCACCCTTTCGTCCTAATGAAGAAACCGCCCCTGCTTTTGGGTAAGTTAGTCGATCACTGATCACTCAGCAGACTTTTGTGGTTGTCTACATGCATCCTTAAAAATGTAAATCCTTAAAGGGGTCATATGATGCGATTTCAAGTTTTCCTTTCTCTTTGGAGTGTTACAAGCTCTTGGTGCATAAAGAAGATCTGTAAAGTTGCAAAGACTAAAGTCTCAAATCCAAAGAGATATTCTTTATAAAAGTTAAGAGTCAACCACGCCTACCTAAAACGGCTCGTTCTAACACGCCCCCACATGTCTACGTCACTGTGTGGGAAGATTTGCATAACGCCGCCCAAATGTTCAGGCAAAGAAAGAAGGTAACTTTTATTCTCGCTGTAGTATTGTTACATACTAAGCCTGGTTCAAAAAATTATTTTGGTCTATATAGCTAATTTTGCCCTTCATGACAACTGTGAGGGGGGTGCATTTTTTTTTATAACTCATCCGTTTAAATTATATTAAGCCTTAAAATTCTGCATAATTAAGGGCGTGGCCACTTGAGTGACAGGTGGATTGCCGCTGCTGTCTCTATCAGCCGTTGAACTTGGCATCTCTGCCGTGTTTCTGCTTTTGTTTTATTCAGTCTATGGGTTATTTTCGTGATTATTTCTTAAAATTATCAAATAAAATGTCTTGTTGTGCGGTTAATTGTACTAACAGACCGTCCAAGTCTGGGATCCATTTTTTCTGGTGAGTGATATTGTAATGTAATTTTATTTATTAATTTATTTATTCTTTATAATTTTATTCAAAACTCTACTACACTCCAGAATCCGACAGACTGTGATTAGCTGTAACGTTAGGCCTGTAATTAACGTTACTCGTTAAGCGTTTTCCTCCCATAGAAAACCGTTAGGCTGTAAGAAAAACTCTTAACGTGGCTTAATGAATTAAAACCATAGACTGTATAAAACCGATTAAACCTGTTTTTAAAAGACGAAACTCAGTGAGAACATGATTAATAAATCATACTATGTACAGACAAGCACTGTTTTAATGCATTAAGCCATGTAAGCCTATTTGTCTGTGTAAAGTTTTCCTCTAGGTGATTCCCTCTCAGCAGGGGCGGACTGGGACAAAAATTCAGCCCTGGCACTGTAGCCACACCGTATTTCTGATATCAACAATTGGGAGGGTAATTCTGATATCTAAAATGGCTTTCTTACTAGTAACAATCACATTCATGATATCAGAAATGAACATTGTCACTAGTGACAATTAAATTGTTGATATCAAGAATAGACGTCTGTACTAGTAACCATGTGATTACTGATATCAAAAATAAAGGTTTTTACTAGTAAGAATTGTATTTCTGATAAGTTAAATTGTCATTTCAACTAGTAAGAAATCAATTCTTGATATCAACAATTGATTTTGAATGGTAGCCTATGGTGACATTTAACTAGTGAAAATACAATTACAGATATCAAGAATTATAATTTTTACTAGTTGAAATTTAATTCCTGATATCAATAATTAGCATTTTAACTAGTGAAAATTGAAATGTTGATATCAAGAATTAACATTGTTACTAGTGGAAATGTAGTTGCTGATATCAAAAATAGCAATTGTTACTAGTAGAAATCCAATTCCTGATATCAAGAATTAACATTTGTGAATAGTGAAAATTGAATTGTTGATATCAAGAATTCATATCCTGCGAATGAATAAAAGTCAAACCGGCTTGCCATAAAACGGCATCACAATATGGTAAGAGGCATAACATTTCCGTCACACGCTTGAGGCATTCGGCCAATCATAACGCACTGGATAGCTGGCCAATCAGAGCACACCTCGGTTTTTTTTTATTTTATTTTTTTATTGCAGAGAACGGAAACATACAAAGAATAAGCATACATACACCTGGCTTTTTTAGAACGATGAGCTTTGTAAAAATCGACGCGTTTCAGTAAGGCGGGGCATAGAGGAGAAACAATCATGTACATTATATGGAAAATAATGTGTTTTTTTAACCTTAAACGCATAAACACATTTCATTACACCAAATACACAACACAATGTTATTTTTAGCAGCATCATATGACCCCTTTAACTTACCTGCAGGATGAAAATGAAGGCAGGACTGGAGTAAAAATGATTATATCCCTGAAAATCAAACCTAAGTTACCTTTTCTATAAGTGCCTAAATACTGGAATACATTACACAAATTTTGCCCAGATTTATGGTCTGGAGAAGTTGACTCTAGTTTCCAAAAGTCAGTCTGCAGATTTGAGTTGACAGATTTCATAGAAAAACCGCATAATATATGATGGTCACAGACTCTTGATTTTTAGCTTCAGACTAGTTTCCAAATTTCAAACACGTTTGATATCTGACTGAGCCGATTTTAGAACATACTGTTTATATTTGTCACGCGTCTCCTAGCAACAAGGCGCAAGTTTCTGCCAGAGCCGTTGAAAAACAACGACTTAGCAACACGTTAAAGTATTCTAATATTATAATTTAACAACAATCATTTATGCGTATTTATGCAATGAATCATTTTTCATCTTCACTAATGAAGATGAGGCTTCAAGCTTGTAAATGCAATGTTTTAGAGGAAAAAAGGGGACAAGAACATACGATTAAAGCCGGGTGTTTGGAAACAGGGTCATGAGAGGAACATGTTTCACCATATTTCATTTAAAATGTATTAAATAAATAAAAAGTAATATGTTTTTATTTACCAATGCAGTGCATCCTGTTTGTTTCCCTTTGGCTTTAGAAAAAGAAAACCACATGGACAGATAACAATAATTACAATTGCAAAAAGAGAATTAAACAAATATACTGTGGTCAGTATTAAATAAATTTTATTAACATATTTACACACAATTTATTTTGTACTCAGCACAAGCTATATGCACCAGGTCAAACGGATGTGGTAGAGAAGGGGAAGGGTGTGGAAACAGGCAGGAAAAGGGGTTTTGGTGGTTTTCAAACAACTAATATCAAACATTTTACAGAGTAACAGGAAATTAGAAGTTAATGTTAACAAACACATATGTCCATAGGCTACTTTTACTCTGGAAAAGTTACAAACCGATCATGCACATATCAAAAATGCACACATGCAAAATTATAATTCACAAATACTTACAAATATTAACATTTAAAATACGAGAACAAAAACACTGCTGCAAAACTGAATCATTACTGCAATGTAGATGAGGATATAATGCTCTAATCTGTCTTAGAATATGTTCACTGTCTTTTGTGTATATTTATCAAAAAATAATTATCCTAATTTGTCACACTGGTTATATTTATTACAATGGTTTCCCAGTGAGAGTTTATTGTAAACAAAAAATAGGGGTTGCACATCAATGGCTAAATGAGTCATTTATTTACTTGATCTGAGATGCATATATGATAAAGACCAACGCTACACAGCACACATACTTTTGCACACACTGTGCTTGCATGCAGTTTAGAAAGGTGAAAAGTCAGACTTCTTGTGGTTTCCTTTTTAAAAAAAAATTGAGTCATACACGATTATCTCTCATCTTGTTTTGTTCTTATAAAAGCAGAAATCTATATGTGAACGATCATGTTAACTGCGTCAGTGTAAGCGAGAGAGACCTAGCCTACATGAACACTTATTATGATCTTCATAGTAGACCCATGTTCTTATGTTGTGAGTGGGGCACGTGAGCGGGTGTTTCCATCCGAGCTGTGACTGTTCATTTGCCATATTTTGCGTACAGCTTCAACGTCCATTTTTCTTCGAAACGTCTCCGTTGTGAAGTAGTACGCCACAGGGTCCAGCATTGCATTCAGGCAAGCTACCATGAGGCTGTACCTGTAGGCCGTTAACAGTGGGCACGAACATTCACTGGCATAAAGTATCAAGAGCATAATATGATATGGCAGAAAACAGAACAGAAAGATGGCCAAGTTTGTTATTATCATCCTTTTAATCCTTACGCTGTCTACCAGGTCGCTGGTCTGGACAGCCGTGCTTTTGCTTATAGCCCGGATGAGCCCCCATGAGCTGAGGATCATAATGATTAGTGGGATCCCAAACCCGATAATAAGAGTGGAAACAAGAGGAGCTTTTTCAGTCGCATAGGAAGGAAAACCACCAAAACATGTGATGTTGTACTCTTCACGGTCTTTCTTCTTTCTGAAGTAGATCGGTAAGCTTGTTGCGATAGTTAGGATCCAGATTCCCAGACACACGCACCATGCTTTCTTGCGGCCCTCACGGACATGGGAAGACAGCGGGAAGCAGACCGCTATGCAACGGTCAAAGCTAATGCACGTGAGGAGTAAGATGCTGCTGTACATGTTACTTAGCATTATGAGACCGGTAATTTCACAGATATTCTGAGGCAGACCCTGTGGCAACACACTGTGGAAATAGATCCGCACAGGAAGTGTACAAACCAGAAGAATATCAGCAAAGGCCAGGTGAATCATGTACACGGTGGTGTGAGAACGGGATTTAGAGTTACGGAGAAAAACCACAAGTGCGGTCAGGTTGAGGGTTAGGCCAAATATGAAGACCACTGAAAAAACACCAACAAAAACCCGGTCTTGTTCTCGATTTGGACATGTCATATTCTGACATGTCATATTCATAGGATGTGACATCGCTGTTCTTAGGATTTATCTTTTTGAACTAACCTTCAATGGCCTGTAATGACAGAGAAACAAATGGTTGTGTAATGATTGTTAATGCAACAATATCATGCCTAACAATCTTTGCACCAAGAAGATATCTTGGTTATTTGCAGATGTTCGGCAGAGTTTTGCAAGAATGTAGTAGCTTGTGTGCGTGGGAAATATGAAAGTTTCTGAGAATAAACCTTTCCTCCTCCTCAGAGTGTTTAGAAACCAGTGTAATGTTGAAATGTGTATTTTTAAAGGGTACAATGAACATCTCAGATCTTGCCATACTGGCACCCACACATTTGTCATCTTTGTTGATAGATTTTGTGCAAGGATTATGTGAGCTAAAAAAAGGTGAAGAAAAAAGAAAACTTCTGTAGCCTATATTCTGAGGTAGTTTTTACTTCGTTGGCTTCATTATATAAATGACGCTTTTACCGTAGAACAGAAAATGAGTTGTCCAAGCACTGAAAAAACACCAACAAAAACCCGGTCTTGTTCTCGATTTGGACATGTCATATTCTGACATGTCATATTCATAGGATGTGACATCGCTGTTCTTAGGATTTATCTTTTTGAACTAACCTTCAATGGCCTGTAATGACAGAGAAACAAATGGTTGTGTAATGATTGTTAATGCAACAATATCATGCCTAACAATCTTTGCACCAAGAAGATATCTTGGTTATTTGCAGATGTTCGGCAGAGTTTTGCAAGAATGTAGTAGCTTGTGTGCGTGGGAAATATGAAAGTTTCTGAGAATAAACCTTTCCTCCTCCTCAGAGTGTTTAGAAACCAGTGTAATGTTGAAATGTGTATTTTTAAAGGGTACAATGAACATCTCAGATCTTGCCATACTGGCACCCACACATTTGTCATCTTTGTTGATAGATTTTGTGCAAGGATTATGTGAGCTAAAAAAAGGTGAAGAAAAAATAAAACTTCTGTAGCCTATATTCTGAGGTAGTTTTTACTTCGTTGGCTTCATCATATAAATGACGCTTTTACCGTAGAACAGAAAATGAGTTGTCCAAGCTGTCCGATTCAGTAGCACTCTTGCTTGGTTTATTTAAATCTATTTATAGCCTGTACATGCTACTTGCACACTAAATGAAAATAATATCTTTATACTAGCATGTAGTACTATTATATATAGAAGTTGTTAAAAGTCAGGACTGCCCAAAAACATAGCATTTTAAATGTATAGACAAGCCATATGGCAGAGAAGTCAAATGCGTTTAATACACATTAATGTATCTTCTAATCTTATATTTTAAGATGAGCTAAAAATTAATTTCTCATTCAGATTCACAAATTTTTATTGAATAGATCTTATGTGAACAAATAGTTGCTTTAAAAAAGTGGTAAATTACACAAAACTCAAAGCTGTCAAAGATGCCTTATTAAAAAAGAAAACGTGAGAAATGATTATGTGGATGTTGTAATTGCACTCACCGTTTGTGTTTTGTAGAAGAGAGTTTCTTCAGCTGGTACTGATGCCAATGAACCAAGACGGCACTTGTGTTGCAGTCTCATCTCTCCTCAACTTCACCTCAGGAAATGCGTTTGCGGTGAGAGCAGAAACAGTCCGCTGCTTGTCATTTCTGTCTTCATTTTTAGGTCCATAAACATACATGCAGAACAAATCCAAAAAAACACATTGAACTCCTCAGTAATAAGTCAAAGAGATTATCACAAAAGAGTAATAAAGAAGCCAAGGCCAGTTAAAATAGTTTTATGAGTTTTATTTCAGCCACTACAACCAACTACACCAGCTAAATCCTTTTTTTAAGAGTAAAATGCTTTAAATATCTGGATACATTTAGATCATAGTCAAAAAAAATGGTTGAATGTGCTATTACTCTTGATACACATGCACAGGTGTAATTCAGTGACAAAAGTAAACTTAAAACCTGTTGAAGATGATGTTTGAAGAACATTATTTTATTATATTTTGCAATGATAACATGAATACATTCATATTAACATAACATTAACATAACATCTGGATATTGCTGAATATTTCACAACATAATATAAGAAAAAATACAATTGTAACATATTTACAATTATACAAAAATGGACCAGTTTTATTTATTTCTTTTGGAAATTACCAGTAAGGTTGTCCTGCCACATTTTCTCAATCTGTAAATAATGTTTTAATAGATGACATATAATGTTAGTCAGTGAAGTACGTTTGAAGTACGGTCCTTTCTTGTTTATTACTGTACACTCCCACATTTGCTAAAGGTTACCGATCGGTAATGAAGACTGATACGTGTTTGGTAATAAGTATTGATCCTGTGTTGATCCGGTCTGTTGTCATTTTGAACTTATGCCACCTAAAGGAACAAAGCATAATTTAGACCTACTATCAGAAAATTGTATAAGGCACCGTGCTGAAACCATAAATCAGTATCTAGATATTGCAAAACTATTAGCAATACATGCAGTAAATAAATGATTTGACCTTTAGAAATTGTCACCTTTTTATGTAGAGTACATACCTCTTTGTGACTGCATGTACCACAGATGCAGCCAAAGAGACCGTTGAGCACCTGGAATCCACAGAGCAGCAGTTCTAAACCAGCAGCCACCAGCAGAGCAGAAAATAGGCCAATATTAAACTCCACAATATTTTCTGGTTCTTTGCAAATGTCCCAAAGGTCAGAGTCTCCCAAATAGCTTGCAGTGCTGCAAAATAGTAAATAATAATAATAAATAACAAGAACAACAACAAAAAACATGTCACATTAAAAAAAACAGTAACGCTCCACAAACACTGTTAATAGGGCCAGAGAGAGAGAGAGAGGGAGCCTCTATTTCTCTCTATAAGTCGTTTGCAATAAATGTTCTTTTCGGGCTGGAAAGGATGTTTTCAGTTCTGAAAAGAACCTCTTGACCCTCTTAGGCCCTTTGAAATGTGATGGACCATTAATTTTCATACCTGTTTAGGAATGGTCTGCTCCATGTACCATCTTCAACACTGCAAACTGGTCCACGAATCAGTCCAACCACAGCTATAGTGCCACTGTACAGGGCACCAGCCACACCAACTGCAGCGAAGATAATGGACAGGAACATCTAATGGACAAAGTCAACACAACCGGAATAGGTTTATTAAAGGGTCACTAAATGGAAAGTGTAGAAGAGCATATTTGGTCATGTTTGGAATGACGTGAGGGTGAGTAAATGATACACTGTAAAATCTAATTAGTTGGGCTTACTTAAAAAAAGCATGGAGTGAAAAGTCTATTAAGACTCTTTTTCTTTTCTTCTTCTGTTGTTATGTTGCACATTAGCAACATATTAGTGCACTGCTGCCTCTCACTGCTTTCTTAATGTCATTGGTTCCTTTGTGTCTACTTGAATATTTTAAGTAAGTGTCACTCAAAACAGTAAGTAAATTGTTTTATTTGCCTTGAAAGTAGCTGTAACTTAATAAAACATAGTAAGTATAACAACTAAGTAAAGATAACTAACTAAATCTAAGTAAGGTAAACTATTGGATTTTACAGTGTAGAATGTTTCTATTTTGGGTGAACTATCTCTTTAAAATGATGAATATTCCTTTTTTAAGTAAAGTGGACACACCTGCTGTAATGCTTAGGCAGTATTTCAATTATTAAAGTATATTAGAGTGTAGACCTAAAAAAATAATACAAAAATCAAATCAAAGAGGTGACCCTAGAAGAACTCACCCCACAGCGGTTTGCACAGCAGCCTTGTCTCCCAGTGCTATGAATGTGGATCGCAGGGATCAACACCTAAAAGGGAAAAACAATAGAAGCTATATCAGATGTAGCCTACAATGAATGCTCTCTTTTTAGGATATTCCGGTAAATAGTGCCAATAAACTGGTCCGACAACAGAAATGTCAAAGGACAACTCAGTGGCAATACAATGAGAAAGAGGAGAATTTCCTCACCAAGATGCCTCCTCCAACAACGCCTCCCATGTATTTGATCTCATCCGTAAGACGGTAGAGTCCCTCTGCTGCCTCCTTGGGATAAGTGGTTTGAAAATCAGGGAAGAACAGAAAAATGTTGCAGATGATGGACAGCAGTGCCAGCGGATAAAGGCTGATGCCAATAAACTTGGAGCACTTTCCTGTACACATGATGTAAATATTTTGTTTAGTTAAAACTGAGAAATATTAAGCAGACTTTAAGCATGTAAGCCTTTCTTCTTGAGTGCTATAGTGAGGAGAGGATGGATTATAAATACTATATTTGACTAGACTAACACACCTACCTGTCGTCAGGTCAGTTACTGATGTCACATTTTTATGATTTATTGGTTGCCATAAAAATGATGACTGTAGATAATTATTATATCGTGGCGTCTTTGATGCCAGATATCAATGAATGTTATTGGTTGTTGGAGGTGTGGGCATGTGTGTGGCTCTTTACTGAACTCTGAACTTTTCATTGCACTTAAATTCAGATCCCACATGAATTTAACATGCTCTTATCAAAACATCTATAAACCAGCAGCGGAAACTCTGACCAAGTTCATATTAGTACATCAGATATTTGCATATTTTATTCCATGTAATTACAGCATGTCAAACCTATTAGGTAATCGATCAAGGTACAGATATATTGGGCCCTATGATTTTTCAGAAACGTGGACGGAATCGCTGAATCCAGTCATAAAATTTGTGACCGGTGGGATAATGTGTTTACTGAATTAACATATTTCTGCAGTCATAAAAATTGTTATATATCTTAGCCCAGCTATTTTAAACTGTTTGATCACATTCTAGGGGTACTGTTATGCATAAAAAACCCTTATACATCATTGATAGGAATACTGAGATAAAATACAAAAAAATACAACCATCAACGTATTTCAAAATTGTTACTTTTTTGTAAAATATATCATCACATTTTTATATTCGTACTACCAGTATTACAACAACAATATTTAACATTTTTTGTAACATTTGAACTTTTAATTTAGTGCAATATTTTGTCATTGCAACATTTTAGTTTAATTTTCACTAACAACTGCAATTGGATTTATATTGTATACTTAAGTTCACTGTTATCCCACCGGTCACTATTGTGACCATCAAGATATTTACTCATTCTATGACCACACTCAACAAAACTGAATATATGTGAATTCATATATTAATACTAGACACCTTAAAGATAATGTGTACAAATAAATCTTTGTTATATCTTTATGTTAACATACTTTACTAGCCTTTCATTTTGGAGCTTTGATGCAGCCATTATTTTCTCAAGGTGGAAACAGGAAATAAACTGTTCTAGTCATGTGACAATTTGCACTAATCATGTGAAACTGCACATATTTCATTGAGACCCTTTATTTTTTTCCATATTTGCAGGAAGTGCACTAAAACATCAGTTAGTAAGGATTTTAGAGCTTTATAAATGAAAACCATTTTTACAGTCACTATTGTGACCGGTGGAATTAAATGGGTTAAAGGTCTTCAGAGTCAAAATAAAAGTTTGGTTTAACGAGTAAATTGTGAAAGAAATATATTACTCAATGTAATAGGCTAATAGTACTACTAATAACAAAATTATTATTAAAACAAAGGATAATCTAAATTTTTCTTTCATGTTTTGGGGTTTGTTTAATTTTCATCAATGGCCACTGAAGCCCTGGAGCTCACATCTCTGAAAACGTCAAAGCTAATTTTCAAATAGACATTACTAACAAACCGCATGTTTGAAGTCTAAACAAGTACATTATCGCCTAAAAACTCTTAAAACTACATTCTGTGACACAGCAGTATTATTTTTTAATTAGCTATAGTGGATTTGGGCGTCTGCCGTGACACTGGCTGTGAGAAATACTGCAAGTGGAGTGATACAAATGGTGAAACAGTTGAAGGAGGTCTATCATCACTCTAATACCGCACCCTTTATCAGGCGATCAGATTCTAGGACCAGAAAGAACTGTTGTGTGTGTGTGTGTGTGTGTGTGTGTGTACACACACACATATACATACACACACACACACACACACACACATATATATATATATGGTGGTGGTTGAGGAGATTCCCCGCTTTCATGTTAAGCACTTTGAGTACCCAGAAAAGCGCTATATAAATGTAACTAATTATAATTATACCAGTGGCGAGCGGTGACTTTTTTAAACCGGGTATGCTGAGTGATAAGACAACATCTCCCCCATGCACCATGTCACAAAGCTCAAATAATCTCAGACTGGTTTCTTGAACATGACAATGAGTTCAAATGGCTCAAAATTTAGCTCAAATGACCTCCACAGTCACCAGATCTCAATCCAATAGAGCACCTTTGGGATGTGGTTGAACGGGAGATTCGCATCATGGATGTGCAGCCGACAAATCTGCAGCAGCTGCGTGATGCTATCATGTCAATATGGACCAAAATCTCTGAGGAATGTTTCCAACACCTTGTTGAATCTATGCCACGAAGAATTAAGGCAGTTCTGAAGGCAAAAGGGGGTCCAACCCGGTACTAGCAAGGTGTAGGCTACCTAATAAAGTGGCCAGTGAGTGTACGTTATTGCCAACGTTATTGCCTAATCTGTAAATTTAAAAAAATAATAACATGTCATTACACCAAATACACAAAATAATGTTCTTTTTAGCAGCATCATATGACCCCTTTAAAGTCCTTCTCTGGTTTTATTATTGTTTGCTTGGTTGCAACGTTACTTTGCAATATTTTGAATATTTTTGGTTATTTTTGCATGGTCTGTTATTGGAGTAGTGTCACCCGGATGGGAGTTTTAACTCTTATTCACTGGGAATAAAAAAATTATTTCGCTGATGCAGAGACACATATAGACCGGGGGAATCCCCCCATCTCCCCACCCTCTGAAATTAAGTTCTGTGTAATAAAATGGAATGACCCAGGGAAAAAGTATTGGACACATGAAGAAAGGGAGGTGGAAAAAGGCATGGAAAGCCAAGACACCAGCAGAAATTTATCAGTAATTAGAAAGCAATCCTGCCCCTAGTAAGTGGAAATTAATATTAGCTGGTTCAGTCCCAACACCAACCAGGATGATGAAGATGAAATGAGGATGGACATTTCAGCAAGACAATAATCCCAAACAAACCGGCCACGACCAGGTGCTCCTCGCAAGATTTCTGACAGAGGAGTGAAAAGAATTATTAGAAGAGTTGTCCAAGAGCCAAGGATCACTTGTGGAGATCTTCAGAAAGACAAGGAATTAGCATGTACAATTGTTTCAAAGAAAACGTCTCGGTTACGTATGGTAACCCTCGTTCCCTGAAGGAGGGAACGGAGACGTCACGTCGGTGACCGACGAATTGGGATATCGCTTCGATAGACCACACCATTTTTCAAAGCACTACCTTACTGAGTGAGATTGGATAACACTGGGAAAAAGTACCCGCTCCACTTGGAACAGGGACGCTGTGGAAGCCCCATCCTTCCCGAAGGAGTTTTCGGAATCTCCCGAAGAGCAGATCCTTCCATCTCTGGGTCGCCTGTCTCAGGCGACGCCGCTTTGCTGAAGGCTGCTGCTGATGTGGCGCGGGGGCGGACGCGGGGGCCCGCCCTCGGCGGCGAGCAGTCTGGGGCGCTACAGCCGGCGGACGGGTGGAGGCAGCAGCTGCCCACCGGGGCAGGATGTGTCGGATCGCCTCAGTCTGCTTCTGGGCAGCCGAGTACTGCTGGGCAAAGCTCTCGACTGCGTCGCCGAAGAGGCCGGTCTGGGACACAGGGGAATTGAGGAACCGAACCTTGTCGGTGTCCCTCATGTCTGCCAGACACAGCCAGAGATGGCGCTCCTGGACCACAAGCGTGACTGGGCCGCAGGGCAGGGCAGTAAAATGTGTATAGGTAGTATTTATAAAGTTTTAGCTTTTAGTTTTGGATCTGTTTTTAGTTGTTTTAATACTACAATTGATTGCTTCTGTTGTCCTCATTTGTAAGTCGCTTTGGATAAAAGCGTCTAATAAATGACTAAATAAATAAAATATATATATAATCTCATAGGGCCCTACCCCAATAATAATTACATTTTTTAAAAAATCAATTAGAGATGCTTTTGATTATTAAAATTTAATTAAACCATTAATATAAAATCCAGAAAAATTTGAGAGAAAAAAAGGATTTCATAGGGTCCTAAAATTTTTATTTTTGTTAAACTTTTAATAAATTGCTGTTAAATTTCATAATTTCAAATAATTAGACACGCTTTCTGATTAATAAAATGTAATTTATATGTTAAAAAAAGAGTTCAGAAAAATGAAAACGGAATCCAGAAAAATTACAATGGAAATAACAGAATTTAGAATAAAATAAAACTGATTTCATAGGGCCCTAGATATATGAATATATCGACTAATATATATATAATATATATAATGGGAAGACACATAACATTTTGTATCATCATAACATTTATAAAGTTAATGGAAAAACATCCACAAGCCATGTGTCAAGCGCAATTGAAATATATAGTAATATTTATTAAGAAGAGTCTTAAAAGTAGAATGACTACTACTTTAATAAAGTCCACATTGGTTTACCACAACACACAGTTACCTCATCAACATAAGCTGCTAATAATGAAACAAGTGCTGAGACTGAATGCATATTCTTTGGTTAACCACTGTGAGTAACTTGTGACATTAATGAACTTTACCTGAACTTAACAAAAAGCATGATGTTGTACAAAATGTAGTGCAACAATATCTCAGCGAGTCACCGCTTTCTATAACATTTAAAAGCAATTTACATCCATTAATTTTGAAAGCACTCAAGTACAGTAAATGTACTGTGCTTAAATACTACCTGAAAAGAATTCATTTCTTAAGCTGATGCTGCAGGGCCTAAAGAAGGATTGGGCTGAGGATGAGAACAAAAACACATGCAAACATAGTAAAATGCTGTAATTCATATTTATATTGACACTAAATAATCACAAAGCACATATTTTGACAGGCTACAGCAAACAGCTTTAGTATGAAGCAATGATTTAACAATTTTGTATGAACTTTAAATAAAGAATTAAGATGGCACACATAAAATGTCCTTCCATATATTATTTTTGTCAAAGTCCCATCCTTAACCTCATTTACTACTGAGTTACAACATCTGACGTCAATCATATCTTTCATAGCCTTTTGTCACATGATCTAAAAACAAGATAAAGCCTAAAAATAACTCAAGAAAGTGTGTCACTGCCTTGAGCAGTCAATACGGGTAAACTGATGAACTAAGTTTGAAGTATAAAGCCATGGTAAACATTGATACATTATCTAATTTCACACCTACAGTAGGTGTACAGTGGTTTGAGTCAGCACCAAGGTCCTATTTTAAACCCCCTGCGTCACACTAGTGATCTAAATTATTGTGTTCCTTGTGGTCAAGGTTTCATAATTGCTCTATCCACCTTTTTCTTCAACGCGGAAGTAAGCCTATGGGTGAGACTTCCGGATCATTAACAGCTATAGGTAAATAACGAGGAGAATAACAACATGCAGTAAACGGTACAACTGTTTGCACTACAAACCAGTGTGTTCATAAATAAGATAATACATTAAAATAATATGATAAGACACACCAATTTTCAATATCAAGCAGCAAAACGAACTGTTTTGTACAGCTAAAAATACCTGGATGCAGATGAGACCGGAAGCCAGACCCAGACCGGAAACGAACAATGAAATTAATTTTCTACCTATTAGATTGTGTTTTATTAACGTCTACACCTACCCCAACCCTAAACCTACCCCTTACAATAATGAAAAAATTATTGTTGTACAGTGTGACAAAAATGATGCTGTATTGATGTGCGCATGCCCAGTAGCACCATACGTATCCCTTCTAGCCTTAACCCATTTTTACGACAAGAAAAAGGTGGATAACTCCAGGATTACGTCAATGTCATCATTGCCTGTGCACTCCGAATAACGGCCCATGTCCAGGAACAATCACGTCCGCAATCTACAGCGCCATCTGTCGTTTGGTCTCCTGTATTTGAGGATTCTCGCTCAGCTCCTTCCATGAATCTTTATCATGGCAACGTTCAAACAAGTCTCCAGCAACAAGGACTGTCCCCTCCGATGTTCCCTTCACCAGGACACTGACATCTCTACCCATGTGGCCAGGCGTGGGAATGACGGATACCTTGTGGATAAAGTGGATTACTTGATTATACTTTTATACTACTTCAGAATATACAGAACTTTTGCTAGTCTAACAACTTACAAAATCGTCAATAGGGTATGGCTGTCCCTCAGCCAGCTGGTTTGGCAGATATCGATCCCCCACGCTTATGTCACATCCCACGATTATTTTGGCGTTTGGAAACAAGCCCAAGTTTCCCACGTGCAGGGGCGTAGATTACGCGGGGGACGCGGGGGACGTGTCCCCCCCACTTTTACTATCACGTAAATTTGTTCCCCGCACCTTTTCGGGCAAGGGCATCAATTCCGACATTTCAGGCCAGCCATACTGCGTCTCAGTGTTGAAAGAGGGCTACTGCACAGCTGAACCAGACTGAGCGTTTAGAGCTGACGGTACTATTTCTTTAGTTACCGGACAGCAAACTATCCTAGAGGACACCGGAGGCCCGTGGGGCCGAGACTTTCTCGTCGCAAAACTTGAGAAAGGTCTTACACCAGATAATGTTGCTACAGTAGTCGGAACCCACGGTCACTCGGACCACGTGGGCAGGGGCGTAGCCATCATTTCAGAAGTGAGGGGGACAGAAATGTTATATATATATATATATATATATAACATTTCTGTCCCCCTCACTTCTGAAATGATGGCTACGCCCCTGCCCACGTGGTCCGAGTGACCGTGGGTTCCGACTACTGTAGCAACATTATCTGGTGTAAGACCTTTCTCAAGTTTTGCGACGAGAAAGTCTCGGCCCCACGGGCCTCCGGTGTCCTCTAGGATAGTTTGCTGTCCGGTAACTAAAGAAATAGTACCGTCAGCTCTAAACGCTCAGTCTGGTTCAGCTGTGCAGTAGCCCTCTTTCAACACTGAGACGCAGTATGGCTGGCCTGAAATGTCGGAATTGATGCCAGATTCACTTTTTCTTATTGAGCCTGTGTAACTGGGATAATTTGAGCTCAAAGAAACAAAAAGTTTACCACATCTAAAAATGTTATTTTCACTATCGCTTCTACTTCTATGGAACGTCACTGAGGACAAACTAGCTCGCTTTAAACGAAGTCACAATTTATACACATACTACTACTACTAATCATAATAATAATAATAATAATGCATTATAACTAAGTAATATTTTTGGCCACCTCTCCAGTAGCCCCTCACTGCAGAACACGAGATCCAGGGGGCGTGGTTGGATCCACTCTCTTTAATCACTAGTCGAAGGAACATAGAAGAGTTTCCATAAATAAAGGGGAAGAATTAAAGTAGCGTACGACATCACGTGACTTGATTTGACGTTTGCATCATGGCGGAAGCAGTTGTAGAAACATCATTCATGGATCCTTTCAAAGATATTCTGGTTAATTATTTAATGCCAGAAAAATGTTATGACGAGTTCTTTTTACAGTTCAATCTTCTGCACGGTAGGTTCACATTTTATCAGTTTAGTAGTAACGTTATAGATAAATAGACGTTATTTCAAAGCTTATTTGCTTGTATACTTACAACGATTCAATGACAAGAGCTGCGCAAAACCACGTTCATATTCGCGCGATTTTTTGCGCAGCTCGTCAGAGAACAACGGATTTGTGTAGTTAATGCTGCTCAATGTGAAAGCCTGCACGTGATGGAGATTTACCGCTGATTACAGAACGGCTTTACTGACAAGATGCGCGTTAAATATCGCATGCGATTTATCGTGCAGCCCTACTAGTAACTGCATTATTCGTTTTTTTGTCGACCTTAGGGGAGATATTCTTATTTAAAATTAGTCCTAAGTTATGATAATCTATCATACAAAATATGTTTCTTAGTTATCGAGCGGTCCTCTGAACTGTAAATGTGTTTTATTCTTTTATGTTTGTATTAAACCTCGTCAGCTTCACTACCTCGCGCTTGTTAGAGGAGGCGGACCCATATAACGTTACATGTCAGTTTCTTACTGGATACCTATATGTCCTCGGTAATTATCGGGGGTTTCCGTAAAAGCTGTTAAAACCTCCGATTCCTTTGGTTTTAATTAATACATGTCAAACGTAATAATAATGTCTGTTTTAAATGAATTTGCTGTGTAACTTGCATTAAAAATATGTGCCTAAACTTTCACATGCAACCACTTACAAGTCATACCGAAGCCTGACTCCTAAGTTCCTCTTTGTGATTATCTTTAGTGGATTGTCTGAAGATTGTAATCAGCAAAGGCCTGGGCATTGGGATCATTATTGGTTCTGTATTAGGTATGAAAAGACTCCCTCTTCATCTTTACAACACACACAAACCCAAACAATTTTCTTCTAATACAGATATTTTGTGCATGCCTCTTCAAAGTAAAACTACCTCAGATTCTAAAGCTGATTGGTGCCAGAAGTGCTGAGGGACTGAGTTTTAACTCTGTGCTACTGGAGCTGTTTGCTATCACAGGCACCATGGCCTACAGTATTGCCAACAGCTTTCCTTTCAGGTAAATCAGTAGTGACACTTTTTCATAATTGTGCTAATTGTGCTTTTTCATAAGTCTGGTACACATTTGTCTATACAAACACAGTGCATTTATAAATATCAAACAGCAAAGTGGAAAAACTGGTTACTAAACACATAAATATATGTGACCCTGGACCACAAAAGTCGTCTTAAGTCGCTGGGGTATATTTGTAGCAATAGCCAACAATACATTGTATGGGTCAAAATTATCCATTTTTCTTTTATGGCAAAAATCATTAGGATATTAAGTAAAGATCATGTTCCATGAAGATATTTTGTACATTTCCTACCATAAATATATCAAAACCTTATTTTTGATTAGTAATATGCGTTGCTAAGAACTTCATTTGGACAACTTTAAAGACGATTTTCTCAATATTTAGATTTTTTTGCACCCTCAGATTCCAGATTTTCAAATAGTTGTATCTCAGCCAAATATTGTACTATCCTAACAAACCATACATCAATGGAACGCTTATTTATTCAGCTTTCAGGTGATGTATACGTCTTAATTTGAAAAAAAATTGACACTTATGACTAGTTTTGTGGTCCATGGTCACATATAACATGTTTTACTGTGATTATTTTTGACAGTTCCTGGGGTGAGGCACTTTTCCTCATGATTCAAACTGTGACCATTGGTTTCCTCATACAGCACTATGGAGGAAACACCATCAAAGGTAAGTTTTAAAAAATCAAACAAAAACTGTGCTGCTGTCATTCATTTTAAATGTCAAAAAGTTTATGATGTATCTTTTGACTGTGCTGCGATTATTTGCAGGTTTGGGGTTTCTGGCAGTCTACTTTGGTCTGTTGGCAGTCCTATTCTCTCCTGTGACACCAATGTCTGTTGTTACTACCATGCAAGCCTCTAATATGCCAGCCATTATCTTTGGACGGGTAAGCTAGACATAAAACACCAATGCTGTTCAACAACTGACCCAGCAGAAATATATATTTCATGTAATGTGTCCAATTTTCTCTGTGTCTTCAGTTAATTCAGGCTGGTACCAACTACAGAAATGGCCACACTGGACAGCTGTCAGCTATTTCAGTGTTTCTGCTGTTTGCAGGCTCCTTAGCACGCATATTCACTACAGTGCAGGTAAAAACCACTATAATGAGATGTCATGCAATATTTTGGAGGACAGAAGTATGAGGACAGTCTCTTATGCTCAAAAAAACCTTTAATATTGTGAAATATTATTATAAATTAAAATGTAAAGTTGTTTTCTTTTTTAGTAGCCATAGCTTATGTCTTCAGTGTCTCATGATCCTTCAGAAATCATTATAATATGCTGATTTGATGCTCAAGTAACATTTCTTAATATTACCAAATTAGAAAAACCGTTGTTCTGCCTAATATTTTTGTGGAAACCCTGTTACATTTTTTAAAAGATTCTTTGATTTATAGAAAGTTCAACAACAGAATTTATATGAGATTTTTTGGAGCAATATAAAAATCCTATCTAACTAATTTGATTAATTGAATGTATCCTTGCTGAATGAAATTATTAAAAAAGACTTATGACCTGATAATTAATGTTAGTGAAAACTATTTATGGTCCTCTTTGGATTTTGTAGCTATTTATTTGAAAACGGGTTGACATAGTTCCTTTAATAAATGCCCATTTTAATGCGTCCTCTGTACAGGAAACGGGAGATTCCCTCATGGCTGTCACCTACATCATCTCTTCTTTCTGTAATGGTGTGATCGCAGCTCAAGTCCTCTACTACTGGAACAGCAGCCCTGCCCTCAGGAAGAAGACTGAGTAGATCCGAACAACAGGCAAATTCAGCGACCACTCAGGTTGACAAAGTGCACTGGACAGCCGATTAGGGAATTAGATGTATTCTAATCAAAATGACGGTTCTTGTGAAATTGACTTACTTACCCTCAAGCCAAATTTTGGGCTACCATCCACTCCCATTATAAAGCTTGGAAGAGCCAGGATGTTTTTTTTAATATAACTCCGATTGTATTCGTCTGAAAGAAGAAAGTCATATACATCTAGGATGGCTTGAGGGTAAGTAAATCATGGGGTAATTTTCATTTTTGGGTGAACTAACCCTTTAAGCTCTGTCCCTTGGTCACTTGTTAAAAGCATTTATTGTTAACATATCACTGCTTACAGGCAGGTACAAATACTGTATAATGCACACATTGATGTATTCCAGGTGCCCTGAAGTGGACCAAAAAGCCAGTATGGTGAGGGGTCCTTCTATAATTATAGAACTTTCCCCCTTTTTATGGTAGTGGACTTTCATTCATTGGACCATTTTTTTTAGCTCAGGGAAGGGAGTAGTGTCCATAGTATTCTGAAATTCAACCATATTATAACCTCGTGTATTATTACTGACATACTGTCGTACTGCTCACTTTACCCTGGCTCACTGAATTTCCACTAAAATCCATGTAGCAATTTTGAATTCAACAACAAATCTGTGAAAAAAAGTCTGCCGAGATTTTTGTACATATTAATTTCAGAATTGTAAAAATGACCAAAATACTTTAAAAGTGCACACATGAAAATATGTGTTATCACATGCTAAAGGCAGCCCTATTAGAACACGTTATCCCCACAAGGGATCATTAGTTTTTCTGTTCTGTGTAGACAAATCCAACCATATGGACACTATTTTACAAAGTCTTCCAGAACCTAGAAATGCCCATGTTGCTAGAAAAGACATTCTGTTGTATTTGACAAAACGTTTTATCTTTAGGTAATGTATAGAGTCTAGTGAATCAATTGCTGTCATATTTCTTAAATTGCAATGGTCATGCAATAGTACATGTAGCCACGCTGTTGAGTGTCATCACAACTAAAGGGAACATGGCAAAATAAGAGAAATTCACATCAAAAAAATTTTTTTTGTTGTAGATGGTAGTATTCACCCATCAAAAGCAAGTTTCAAGCTGTCTGCAGGTAAAAGGAAAATTTAATTTGAATGATGGGAATTGCATATTTGTACACATTATTTTTGAGAATTGATTTTCCTTTTTTGCTTGTGAACATCTGTTGTTCATTGTTAGTTTATTTCATGAATGAAATATTACAAATGGCTGTGATTTACGGTTTGACCATATCTAAAGTTGCAGTGTACTTTTGACCATTGAGTAAAACATTTCCATCAGATAATTTGTAGTGTTCGTTGTGTGAAAGGCTTTAAAAAAAGACAAACAGTTGTAGGAAAAAAATGTAATAAATAAACTGTTTTATTCTTATTTGAAGTTGTGTTTTTGCATTTATCCATTATGGACAGTTCAAATTGATGAACTGTGATACATACTTGTACCACCAGAGAGAGGCAAAGAGTCGATAAAAATACAATTGCTATCAGTTTTCTTCACTGGAATCCTTTACCCTACTAGCTATATCATTAATTACTTGTGTCAGTCTTTAAGTCTCCATCTGTCATCACTTTTTAAAGAGAAGTTCAGTATAAGTCACATAGAAAGCTTGGAAAGATACTGGCAGTACTGGTTCTGTTTCAGAAACTGTATTCAGTCGCTATTTTATAAGTCCAACTCAAGAAGTCTGAAATCAATTAGCCTGAAATCCTAATAAAAAGTATGTTTTAACTGACTACAACGAGTTGGATTTCTTCTTTCTTTTTTTTGCAAAAATGTGGTTAAATGTTGACGAATAAAGCCCATCAAGCCAGATGTGACTAAATTCTCCCAGGGCTGCTGATGTTTAATTGTGCTGTTTTAAAAAGCGCTGAATATCTGGATCAGTGCTCTGTATTCTTGTATATAGTTATAGTATCTGTCATTTTCAATGCTACTTTAACTTACAACACACAATCCCTCACTGCAGTTACTTGTACTACGTACCTCATACATGACCATTATTTCTTATGTGCTTAATTCTCTCTGCTCCGTTGTAACTGGTAACATTGAGTCTCCTGTGGGTCTAGCAGAGTTGGTTGTTCTGTCTTCTAGATGCACAGAGGGAAGACAATCAAGAATGTCAGAGCAGGCAAACATAAACAGAATTTACAAAGTACTGCTTGAACAATGGTGCACTCAGACAGGTCGGCTGAATGCAAATGGCAGAAAGATAAGCTTGGCATCTAATGAGAGTGTTTATCTAAATATCAAAAGCAGGAAGAGCAAATAATTTCTCTAATATAAGCTCAAATTATAGAGTTCTATTTAACACCACATTGTTTATGCACAAATGGTTTATAAAATGACTTATCAGAATAAATATTACATCTAATTTAGTCTAAATACTGGCAACCTATTTACAAGCATACAATTTCAAATGACATCTTTGATTACCTAACAGTAATATAGCTGATAATAAGTGTTTTGTGCCTTTATTTTAATGAGACTAAAATTAAACCAAGAATTGATGTGTGACATGAAAAGTGTGTGAGAAAAAAACAATGAAACAATACAGTTATACGTCATTTTAAATAAAGCAATAGATAAAACAAATTCAAAAGAATCTCCAAATCATCCATACATCCCCCAAAACGCTTCTCCTTTATAAATAGGTAGTGGAATACACATAATCAAGTATCACAAAAACAAATTCTAAATAACAACAGAGATAGTTCAGAGTCATAAAGTTGGCTAGTAGAAGAAATATTTTCTGTTTCTGTTCATTGTTCAATTTTTTAAGAGATTTAGAGATTTCATATACGTAAACATTAAAGTGAAGCATAATAGATTAGGTTCCTCTGTAAGTTCCTCTAAAGACATATTTTCTGCATGATTTCTTTGGTTGTGTTCATAATGTAGGCTTGCTCATGTTTAAATAAATGCTTAAAATTTAGCCTGCACATTCTACTTAAATTTACAGAGTCAACTCAACAACAACATTCTGTTGCTTTCATGTAGTGTTATTCCCGTAGACACTGCAAAAAGCAGAAAGCATCTGATCTGATGGCTCTCTTCTCAACTCCACCCCCAACTGCAACCGGCTATTCTTGCTGATCAGCAGGGCTAGGCACAGTTCATATCAACACATCTACTGTCAATGCTCATCAGATCCCTTTTCATCAAATAGAATGTTTAGACAGTGAATGAATTTTGTTTTTGATAATCACAGTTAAAGATATAGCTAAAGATGCCAATGAATACCATTTAAGTGTAAATACCCTTATTTACACTACCATTCAAAAGTTTGGGGTCAGTACATTTTTTATTTTTATTTTTTGAAATGTTAATACTTTTATTCAGCAAGGATGCATTAAACTGATCAAAAGTGACATCTATAATGTTACAAAAATCTATTTAAAAAAATGGTTCTTTTAAACTTTCTATTCATCAAAGAACTGTAAAAAATGTCCACAAAAATATTAAGCAGCTCAACCATTTTCCACGTTGATAATAATACGAAATGTTTTTTGAGTACCAAATCAGCACATTTGAAAGATTTCTAAATGATCATGTGTCAAAAAATTCAGCTTTGCCATGACAGGAATAAATTACATTTTTATTTATTTTATTTTTAATTGTAATAATATGTCACAATATTACCTTTTTGTAAATTAATAAATGCAGCGAGTATAATAAATGCAGTGAACATAAAATATTTATTACAAAAGCATTAAAAAATTTTACTTTTAAACAGTAGCGTATATAACTTATGTCAATAATATTCAGTGGAGTAAAGAAAGAGGGTTAGTTAGTTAGTTAGAGAGTGGTCAGGTTTTTTTGACAGTTAAATTAATGTATCATTAAAATCCATAATGTTGGATTACACAGCTTTTTTTTCTTTCTCAGGTCTGTTGGGAAGCCCTCAAAGTTTGGCCTCTGGTCTTATCTCACCTCACCTGAGGAGGAGACTCTTTCTCGTATCTATATCTTTTAATCAGCGGTACACACCACCACCTCCCCACCTATGTGGGGTGCTTGACAAATGCCCCATCCAGCCTATAACGGCAGATTTCATGTGTCAGACCGGTTTGTCAGAGACTCTAAACATAAAAATCTTTAGCTGTCAGCTTTTTGTCAAAGTATAGACAATATAACATCATAGGTATGCCTATTAACATTGCATGTTAACTTTGCATGCATAAAATCACAGGTGATGGATTTGTCTTTTTGGAAATAGTAATCCTGAGTATCTTGTTTCACTCTGCCTCTGTTTCACCCCACCTTGCTCTCCCTCGATTTGCTGCAAGACCAGTCTTGCCCGGGGTGTGGTGCGCTCATAAGTGTTACCTGTCAATCACTCTTTCATTGCTGCGCAAATGCTTCCTCTATTAACCACATTAACCTGACAGAAATGTACACGTGCTCCATCAAAGCCTACCACGGCTGCTCAGAACGGTGGGCTTTGACCTGGGGTCTCAACATTTTCTATTTTTATCAAATGCATTGATTATTTCCCCCCTACACTGTTAAAAAAAGTCCTGTAGTTTGTACAGAAAAAAACTGCCAGAATAATTGTGTAAAAATACAGTTAAAATGTAAACACATTTACAGAACAACCTGTAAATTTTACAGCATAAAACTGTCATTTATATTCATAAATAAATTACATTTTAAACTGGTAAATCCAACAGCTCTTTTCTGCTGAATTATCAAGGCCATGCTACTACTAAAACCAATTTTGCACTATATACTGATAACCACTATAAAAACAAAGGTGAAAAAGATTAAGCCAGATGAAGAATCAAAATTAATCACAAGTAGACTAAAACTAAAATAATGCAATAAACATTAATTGAACAATAGGATGTAACATAAAACCCTAATATACATAACTGATAACAAAACTATTGAGAAACACAATTATTTAAAACACCAACAAATATGTTTTGAATTCTGGGATGTATACATTTTTTCCCTTTAAATGATAAGATTGCTTTGGTACAGTTAACAGAACAGACCCATTACTGTTTTCCCGTATATAGTAAGGGAACTTACTGTTAACCAATTTACATGTTTTACTGCAGCATTTAGTCTTTTAAAGTTTCAATCACTTTACAGTGTTGTGTAAAACTGGCCCTATTAAACGTTTTTAATGGGTTTGCTGAGACTAAGTTGAAGTAATACCTCATTATATTCAGCTTCCTCTTCAGCTTTTTAAAATTCATTATGACAAAAAAAAATAAAAAAAATAATTTATAGAGGTATTTCAGTTGCCTTGTCCAAAAAAACTCATTTTACTGTGGACACTGCCAACTATGAGCTAAACAGACTACTGCTTTGGCCTTATGCCAGTCTTTTGATGTAGATATGTTTTGTTGACAAGCTGGAATCCATGTGTTTCATTTTATTTTCTTCTGAATAAATAAAGTGAAAAATGTATGAGGTACACACCTAAACCAACTTAGAATAGCATCCAAATCTTGATTTTAAAAGATAGCTCAGTATACAGGATGTTGATAGATTTGGCAGAAACGTCCCACGCATATGCTGTGCAGATTTGTTACTTTACCTTGTTTTGTTCTCTTGTCTTTTACTTTTTATAGGCTACTGTTTGTCTGTGCACACAACACAACATATGTTGTGTAAAGTATACACAAACAGATTTTTCTGTTTAATCAGGTTTCTTGATATTATTAGCCTATAAAATTACATTTGACATGTGGCAGACACAACATAGTCTGTTATCGGATGAGTCTGGCCACCCTCCTGTTATTGCGTGACAGGCAGCGCTCGTCTAGGCTGACTCGCACACATGCGTGTATCCAGCCCTGGTGGCATTTCAACCAACCGTAGCGGCTCGGTTAAAAAAAAAGGAAGAAAAATTTACGCCCACTCACTCACCTGTGCATACACAACATCTGAGGTAAGACTGACAAGTCATCTTACAAGAGAGTGATGGGTCAACACGTTTTGATGGAGGCCTGTGGACAGATTGAAAATAAAATACAAGCATATAGTCTGCTTGAAGAAATAGCTCACTCAAAAATGAAAATGATGACATTATTTACTCACCCTCATGTCAATCAAGCTGTTGTTTTTCTGTGAAACAGAAATGAAAACAAAAACTGAAGAATAACACTGAGAATATTAAGCTTAAGATATTTTAAGACAACCATAATGGCCATAAACAAAACACAATGACAACAAAACAAAATGAGTGTGTGAGACAAAAAGTGTTTTTTAACATTTAAACTGGCACTGGACAAAAATGTAACTGGTATGAAACACAGGCCTACTCTATACATTGTATTGCCTTTGCATAATTGAAATTAAATAAAATCAAATAAAACTTTACAGTAAATTTGTCAAGTCATACCCATAATCACCAGGTTCTTCATATAATCAGTTTTTATTTCACCTGTTGGGAAGTGAAGGCTGTGCGTGTGTGCGTGCAGGAGGGGAGCGGCTCCCTCTGAATGCATGTAAATATTACGCACCCCCCAGTTTCCACAGCAACCATTAATCTCGTTTCCTGGTTTATGACTAAATAGCTGTCAACTGATTTAAAACTTTTATTATTATTATTATTATTAATAATAATAATAATAATAAAAACGCGACTTAGCAATTTAATCAGCTAAAAACATACCAAAGATATCGTGCTCATTCAATCAATTCCTTGACATCGAATTTTGGCTTTAATCTTGCAAACTGGCAACCCAACAATTTACCACGGTAACAGTTTGTTGAAGCCTCAGTGGTCGTTGCTAAGTGATTGTGTGTTTCTCAGCGGAGCATCCAGCACCCCCCACCCATCTAGACACCCACAGTCGACCTCTTAACCCCCCAAACATAGTCACAACAGCAAGTCGTCTGATGATACGCCAAACAACGTGGGCTTAGTTTTCTTCCTTTAAATGTTTTATTTTTTTTTTTATTATAATGGATATATAATGATTTACTTTATCTAACTTGGGAACACGCCTGAACTGTTATCAGGGTAAATGTAAAGTAGTCTACACGCTCTTCCCCTCCCTTCACCCTCCGATTAGCCGCAGCGAGCTCTTACATTTTCATGAGAATGACATTAGGAGGTGAGGGGGTTAAACCCAAGGAGAAAACGGGGAGAAACGACGGCAACGCTAATTTTCCGCACAGCGGGAAGCGAGAAAAGAGAACAAAGTGGTCCAAGGGAGCCTCTCCGGATTCAGTGGCTTACTACGTACACCTGCGAGCTCAAAAGCAACGGACAATGTGCCTCCGAAACGGCCAATTACGACCGAGACAACAACCAGTTTTCAATCTGGAGAGAGAGGGTTATTCTGAGGTGGACAGTGAAAGTAGATGATTTCGCACTTAAATCGTTGCTTTCTATCCGTTTTCTTTGTATTTAACCTTCTCCTCAAACTTTTTACGACACAAACCTATAATTAAAAAAGTTTCTCTATGTAAATTTAAAGGTGCAATCAGCATTTTTTCCTCAGGCTAAAGAAGTCTCAATAGTTTAACAATAGCATAAAATAAATTCTTGATAAATCTTTAAAATAATATGCAGTCACCACATGAAATTAGTAATAAACGTGTGAGGTAGGCAACACTAAGGATTTTGGATAATGGATTTTACACTTAAGTTGCAAATGAAATAATAGTTGTAATACCAATGGTTTTATTTTACATGAAGCAGGTCACCTATCGGAGGCCACCACGTTAACATCACAAATACTAATTTAGTAAATTTAATCTTGGTAGTTATCATCAGACACTTTCACTCACATTAAATGTACCTTGGCTGACTGCAAACAGTATTCCTTTGTCCACCAATGGGACTATTAACAAAACTATTGTCGCATGAAGGTCCAAAAAGACTGCCACAATGGGTACACAATTCCGGTATCATGCAACGTGGAAATTACAAAAACACTTTAATTCACAAAGATTTCAAAATAATAAAAACTTGAGACTAGATGTTGTATTGTCATTTATTCTGTAAAAACGGCCCTTATAAGAGCCAGAAAAAAAAAAACAACAAGAAATATACACTGTACAAAAGGAATTTAAACCAAAATTAAAACCATTTAAAAAAAAAACTAAACTGTAAGCTGCAAACTCACTTCAATGGCAATGTAAACTTTTTTCATTGTGCTTAAATCACCATTTAATTAACCAAAACATTAGTAACTAACTGACCGAGCTTTGTGGCAACAATGAGTCAGACTGACTTACATATTTGACAATGCCTACACACCGTTTATGAGTTCAAAACAAATCTCAAGACCTTAACATAACTTTGCATTTTGTTGATAAAGGACCAGGTCACTGTGGGGAAAAGAAAGAAAAGAAAAAAAAGAAGTGCCCAAAAAGAACATTTCAGTCAAGTCCACTGAACTCACTGGTCAACCATACTGTATGGCAAAAGCAGACTTAATGGCGTGTTAGAATGAATAAGACCAGGTGATGTCTATAACCTCCTAGTCTAACGAAGTGCATTGACTGATAGCGAAGATCAGTGCATTTGAGTTTGACCCATAAGAGGGAAATGCTGAAATGCTAGATGACAAACATTTAGCAATCTGTAAATATGCCTAAAATTGACCATTTACAGGAGTGCAATTTCCTTGTAAGGACTACAAAAAAAAAAACAAAAAAAAAATTGTTAGTTCACAAAGGTGCACACTGGTATGGTACATATGAATTTACAGCTATTATTTGAAGTAGGAAAACAAAGCAGATAGTGACCGAATGACTTTCCTCTATTACAATTTGGGTAACAGTTTCAAGGACTTCTAATTAGATTAAGCAATGTTACAGCTGATCTATGTCATTTCAAGAAAGCCCTGAGATTGTCCAAAACACTTTACTATATATTAATACCCAGATTTAAAGAGACACTTAGGTCAACTTCACCCATCACACAGTTATTTCATGTGCTGAGAATCGTGCTAAATTTACACCTCTCAAGGTCACATGGCATGTTCATCACTGGTCATGGCAGTCATTATTGGCTGACCTGTTTTTTGGAGTTCCCAATATGCTGCCCTGTTTTGAACACCAATTCGATTTTGGATCATGATTGCCCACTGCTGCATGAACAACGCATGTTCAAAAAATTGCACAGAGCACAAAAAAACTCACAAAAAAAAAAAAAATCTATTAAGGAACAAAGAGGATGACTGTGCTAGAATATGGAATGGCGAAATGAGCTGACTTAACCTTAACGTCATGAGAAGTTACGCCTGGTCAAAATGTGATAGCTACAAAGACAGAAAACAAGAGACTGAAACGGCTAAATTTTCTATACAGGTTCAACAGACAACTTCAGATCATTCAAAGCAAGGAGGTAGTAAACAATCAGAAGTGTTCAATAATCCATAAAGTCTATGCGTGGCACTACAGTCCCAATAAGGGTCCAACTAATAGGAGTTCAGGGAGCATTCCCTAAACTTCAGATATGAGTGAGGGGAACAGTTCCACCAAGATAGTGCTGCTGGACTCCAGGGTAGACCCTCTGGTTTGAGGTGTCGCTGGTGTCACCACCTGGAATGTACATGCTAATCATGTCCCTCAGGTCCCCTTGGAAAGCCCCACGGTGGTGGTTTGGTACTCCAGTAGGCGAATGGGATAGGGGTTCTGGTTTAACCATAGACATCACTGGACTGGGCTGCTGAGGGCTGCCACTATATGACATTTGGCTGTGGACAAAAAAAAGGACAAAATCATCAGAAGATCAGACAGACACCGGTGGCAAGGAGAATCTATCTTTCCACACATAAAACGCCTCTGCATTTGTTCCCAATAATGCTGACAAGCAGATAACAGGTCTATACAGGTTAAGCCAGCTTAGTTGTGGTGACTTGGAGACAAAATTTATAGACAAATAGTAAATAAATGTCAGGATATGATTAAAGTTAACATATAGGCAAATCATGAATAGCCTAAATGTGCGTTTATAACGATATAAAATCTATAGACAAGTGCTGAATAGGTGTGCGGTTTTGAGGATCAAATTAAATGGCAAGTTAATTCAGCACATTAAGCACATTCAGCACAAAAACCTTAAGTTTGGAAAAAATGCAAACTTTCTTAAACTAAATAGAAGTACTTTTACGGAGTAGAATTTCTATTAAATATCGTGTTTGATATAAACATTTAATGAGAACGATGTAAAATTGTTTACAAATGTTTGTTTTTTCCAACTCATCACAAAGTTAAGCATAATAAAATCCGAATCGGTTAACACGGATTTCTGTGCGCGTTTGCCCCCACACAACTCCACAGTTTGTCAAGCCACACTAAACTTAACTAAATTAATTCATTTATAAACAAAAACAAACCTGTACGAGCTGGCGCCGTTCATGTAGGTCTGTGCCGGTGGGTACTGGAGAGCTGACAGATCATATCGGTGCAGTTGTTGCGGGTATCCGAGTGCTTCACCCTGCATTCCCATATAAGCGCCGGTGTGACCCCAGCCATAGCCGTCCATTCTCGGGCTCCCGCCTTGTCCATGTGCCACGGCTGATGACAACAGGTTACCGGCTGCTAGAGGATAGTTACCGACGGGGTTGTCCTTCTTCATGAGGGCTTTGGTCTTGCGCCGAGGTTTGTATTTGTAGTCGGGGTATTCCTTCATGTGTACGGCCCGCAACCGTTTGGCCTCATCGATGAACGGCCGCTTCTCGGTGTCCGTTAAAAGTTTCCATTCCGCACCGAGGCGTTTGCTTATCTCAGAGTTGTGCATTTTGGGGTTCTCCTGTGCCATCTTCCTCCGCTGACCCCGGGACCACACCATAAACGCATTCATGGGGCGCTTCACTTTGTCCATGGGGTCCCCGCCGGGTGGACAAGAGATTTTTGATCCGTGATGCGCATTTCCAACCCCGCTGACCGGAGGAGACATCCCTGGACTGTTGTGGTGGGGATGAGGTTGACCCGCGGTCTTCAGTTCATGCTCCATCATGCTGTACATCATGCCACTACACACTTTGAGTTTCAATCGCTCAATGCGTAAAGCAGCCAATTAAAAGTGTCCAAGCGAACCTAATCAGGTCAAACAAATCCGGCGCAGGTGAAGTCTCTTTACAGCCGGGATTGTCTGGCCAAATCAAACGCAGCAGTGAGAAAAGAACTGCACGATGAATCAAAACATTTAGAACAAGTTTTTCAGACAAAATAAAGTTAAAAAAAGGGCGCGAAAAGCGTTACAATCACAGCTGTTTGTCTGTCTAAACTCTGTTCAACTCTATCCACAAGCCACTTGTTGAGCCGCAATAGTTTGCAGTCCACGTTGAACCAATTCTATTCCACGTCTGACCAATCAGCGCTCAACGCAAGCCTTTGCTCATTTGCATAACAATTGTAGGGGTGTGGTATTTTACGCAGCAGATCACTTGTTGCAAGAGGTAAGCGGCACGCAAAGAGAGAGATCGGGGCTTATTTTGTTGTTTACGGTACTAATTATCTCTTTCTGGTAATTATTACATATTTCAGAAGATATGTGCATGAAACATTTTATTACACTTTAAAATGATCAAACTTTTAAAAGATAATGTTGTGTTATTTTGGACCTGCTTTCTTTGAATAACTTTCTATGACTTAATTAGTTTCACTTTACACCTTTACACTTTCTGTGTCTTCTATTGTTAGTTCTTAAGCCTGTCACCCTGGGGTCATGGGAAAAAGACTGACCTGAGAAATTTTGGGGTGAAAACTAGCAGTGCAAAACAAGTTGTTAAAAGTGTATTATTTTAAACTATCATTAATAATACAATATTATAAAATAAAATAATAGTGTATAATCTTATTAGTTATTACATACAGTGTAAATTGTGCTTTTGAGTGTTTTTAGTAATTGTGTTTAAATCTTGTGTGAGCTTTGTTTGTTTTCTGGGTAAATTTATGTGACCTTTTTATGGTACACACAATATATAATTAGATAGGCTATTGTTTTCAAGTCTTCATACAGCAATGTGCAATTACTGCCTTTTGATGACAATTTATGACGTGACTTTACCAACCATGCAGACAGTGAAAGTGTTCGGCGGGCCACCTACACTGAGCACACATAATCAAAATATTTCTCAAAAGGTGTATAGCCCTCGGGCTCGGAGAGTTTGTTATGCCTCCGACGGAGGGCTGTGATTGGAGAAAGAATGTCGGAAAAGAAGACTGTGGGTATAAAAGGGCAGGAAAGAGAGGGGATTGGTACAAAGAATTGAATGAAGGGGATGTGGGACAGGGGTACACGATGCGGGAATTAACATAGTGTTTGCGTGATGGACAGGTGAATGAGGGCCCACGCATTATGCCAGGGGATGTTGGTGGAGCGATCTCGCTGAAGTGATCAAAAGTTGCAGCCGTGGAATTGTAATAACACAGGTCTTCTGAGAGTTCGGAGAACTATTGGCTCGCATATGTGTGAATAGAACATTTCCTAATACATCCTCATGTGCTGGAACCATAATATGGGCTTACATTTCTGCCACAATTCTGCGCGCGAAAGATCATATTTTGAGCGCACAAAAGTGCATTTTGCACGCACGCGATCTGAGTTTTGTGCAGAAAATGTTCGTTTCGCAAAGAAAAAAGTATTTCGAGCGCACGGAAATCAATTTTGCATTTAAAATAAGTTTTTGGATGTGTGCAGACCTTCTCTTTTGCGCGTGCAACGTTTCACTAGCTCACCTGATGCCCCCCTCAGTGCTTGCTAAATGCCAACAGCTCGAGTGCTCAACACAACCCAGCGTTACAATGTGCCATAATTCCAGCCAATCAGAGACCGAGGCTGCTAAATTCTGATTGGCTGCCTTGACAACCAATCACAACATTCCTTGCATTACCTCGACAGCAGAAGAGGAAAAATACAGTGCATGCATAATTATTATGCAAGTTGATATTCTGATCATATTTTTTTCCAAGCACAGTTTACCAATAATTATAACTACTATTAATCTTGTATTTAATAATTTATAATTGATATATAATTATTCATGAAGGCTGAAGGCTGAAGTATTATCATTAATAATATATTATAAAATAAAATAATAGTGTATTATTGTCTTATTAGTTATTACATACAGTGTAAATTGTGCTTTTGAGTGTTTTTAGTAATTGTGTTTAAATCTTGTGTGAGCTTTGTTTGTTTTCTGGGTAAATTTATGTGACCTTTTTATGGTACACACAATATATAATTAGATAGGCTATTGTTTTCAAGTCTTCATACAGCAATGTGCAATTACTGCCTTTTGATGACAATTTATGACGTGACTTTCTGTGTGGGATTTTCAGTGTTTGTAATTGCTTGAGAAAAGGTGTGGGTGCAAAGCTTTACGTTGTTTCTTTCTCTTTTTTGTAGACACAGGTGTGAGTGCTTGTGAGTTTGCAGGTGCTTTGTGAACCATGTGAGCGGCCTCTGTTCGTGACTGACAGTTACGCCTTTATGCCAATCAAACCACAAATTGTGGGGCTTCATTCTTATATAGCCATATCCAAAAACAAAAACATTTTGGACAAACAGAAAACCTCTTATGGAGAGTGTCCAACTCGTTCTGCCATCCTCTTTCTTTGTCCCACTTGGTTTGTGACAGCACCAAGACAGCTCAGAGAGTTTCTCAGAAATGTTAAGTGTAGCCCCTACTCACAAACACGGGTCGTTCAAAGCCCTCATGTTTGCATACACATGTGCTTCACATGCCTCTCCATGACCACTGTATTGCTTTTTAAAACCAGTGTTTTTATGGGTTTGAATATGTATGCCCAAAACAAGTTGCAACACAGTTGTTTTTCCTAAGCGCACACAAAAGATAACCACCCATTCAGCTGGGCTCTAAGCTGCTCAAACACTGCTACCTGAATCAACCCGTAAGGGAGAATCAACATGAGTTCTCTGACTGAACTAAATAAATACTGCATCTAGACTGTTTTTGCTTATTTGTTCTTCTGTTGTGTTTGTGTGTGCAATTCTTTCCTGAATTGTACATTTTAAAATGAAATAATCTTTAGTTTTCTAATGTATAAGCAACTGTTTTTAATTACTATAATTCACATGTTTATGGATGCAGTGTTTAAAATATGAATTTAGTTTTTTTTTAATGAAAGTTAAAATATATTCAATCAATTATATATTGTTTACATAAATTATAACTTTAGCGTCATTATTTTTTAATAATTTCTGAAATATCAATTATAAATTTAATTTTAAACAATTAATTTGTATAATCTGTTATATTTAATTCTATTTTAATTATATAAATTATAACTTTAACACCATTTTTTATAATTTCTGAAATATAAATGATAAATTCCCAAAAACATTGATGATCAGAATATTCCAAGAACGTTTATTTCATTAGAATAAGAAAGTAATTTCATTAGAATCAAAAGACAATCTTGATGAAATATTTGAACACTTTCTTGATTTGACTAACTTTACTGAGAAGTTTTGATTTTTTTTTTTGTAAATAGTAGATTTAATCATCATCCCTTGCAACAACACAGTTTGAATGGTTAATATTTTTGCAAATAAAAGTAAAAAAATGAACAGAGATATAAAATTTTTTAATAACATTCTATTAATAAGGGTTTTATAGTTTTTGTTGTTGCTGTTGTTGTTTTAACAATGTTTGGACTCAAGCATTCAAAATATCCTTTTAAGTTAGATTATATTATAGTGTATTAATACCTTTTTTGAGTTGTTTTAATCTGTGAACAATGAAAATCTAAACGCTATGTAATTCATTGAGGCAAATATGACATTTTGATTTGAATTAGGAAACCCAATAGAGTAAAAGAACAATAAATTAAGTGGCCTTAAAATGAAGAGACTGCGTTCACAATAAATTACAATGGCCTGAAGAAAGGAGGACGGATGAGGAAAAGCTTGAGGAGAAGGGAGAATGGCAAAGATAAAGAAGAAAGGAGAGACTGAGAGGGGAAGAGGGCAACTTGGAGAGAGTGCATTTTGTCCCTGAATCCTCCCTGACAGACCGAGTGAATGGGGCCTCTATTCTCTCCCTTCTTATGTAAATGGAGGCTTCAGTCTCCTAGCCATCCGTCACTGCACATAAAGACCCTGGCAGGCCCTTTACGAGCCTCCTGCGAAAGCTGCTTTCTCTCCTGTGGATACAGATGGTGTACAGATCTGCCCTCCTGTGGACGCGCTCAGAACTGACCATCTCTCGGCTCTTGGTTCGAGAGGTGCTTCTCTCAGGAGCGCTTCACAGTAAAATGGGCACCGGATTTAGCATAATGATATAATGACGTAGCATTTAGCCTACTTACTGAACAAAGTGCAAATACATCTGTTAATATAACACAAGGTGGTCATTCGGTCACTAGTTGTGATTAGTTGGCACGGTTTTCCAAGTGTCATCCATGTATCAAAAAAAAAATCTTATCTTTGAAACTACACAGAAAAGACAAATTAATCACGGCAGTTTATTAAGTATTTGCATATGTTCGAATGTATTTACATAATCTTATTTTCAAATATATTTATACTAATTCCCTAGCCATCACCACAAATACTTGTGAAAATATGTTTTTATTGTTAAAATGTGGCTGGCTGTGGAGCAAGCAAGATTAAATTAGTTAAATGTAATTGAATTGATAAATATATAAACCTGGCTATTGTGTATTTGAAACACATTCAGTTTATTAGTACCATGACAAATCTTTTATGGTTTTATTTATCACTGACAAGCGAGCATCACAAGTTTACGTTAGAATTACGTAAAGGTATAGCTGACCCCAATATGAAGGTTTTCTGAACATTTATTCAACATTAGTTTCTTCAACACATTTCACTTCACAAGACATTATCTGGGAATTGTGATGTTTTTAAATCAGCTGCTTTGAATCATTCTGAGGCTACTATTCACTGCAGAGGATCCACAGGTGAGCAACTGACGTAATTTTAATTCCCATCATCCCTAACATTGATAAGACTTGTTCAACGGCTACTGAACATTTATCATGTCTACCATATAACCCACATCTGATCAAACACCATTTGAATGATGAAAGACAGTGATTGAAATGTTGATAAAGGAACAAAAATGGCAAAAGGTATTTAACATTGGGAAAAAAAAAAAAAAAAAAAAAAATTCAACCATGACGGGAACCACAAACACATGCTTTGAGATCTCCTACTCGTATTGCAAGATGAAACCAGTCTTGCAGTAAACTAAACCCAATGAACGAGTAAGAGTCAGCTTAGCATGTTAAAAATGGGAAATACCTTTATTTCAGACCATTAAAATAAATACTATACAGAGTCCAATGTAGAAAAGAATTAATACATGGCTTCCGTCTCAAAAAGGTTAATAATTATCACATTTGTAATAAATTTGTTTAAAAAAATAGCACTGACCAATGTTAACCCCACATCCAAACCCACCCAACAAAAGAGGCATTGTTTGAACAATACGAAGACATAATGATCTCTATATACTCTACTACTGCAGTTTGGTCCTTTACATATTTAGACCCATCCAACACAGTTTGGTGAGGTAGGTTGTAGGAGCAACACTCCTCAATAGGACTTTGATGCAGAGAAAATCTGAGGCAATACAATGGTGGGTTGTTAACCAGCCATACCAATCATGCCAAATTCATTTCTAATGCCTTGAGCCACCCATCCCACCAGAGTAAAGCCTATTTACAAAAATCAAAAAGCTACAACCACGCACACAGGACAACACAAGAGATGTAACCGAACAATTGGACCAGGAGAAAATGACTTGGAACACTTTTTGCAACTTTACAATCTGGTTTGCTCACACAATCCAGCTTCCTCTTTTCTTTAAGCAGAACTTACAGCACTCAGATGCTTCTGTAAAAGGAAGATAGCAGTGATGAAGATTTGGAATAAGAGTCCAAGTCCCCCATATAAAACATGAATAATTCTGTGTTTTACATCCTTTGCCCTGTTTTAACCCAAAAAATAATCCAATGTAAAGTCACATCTCAAAAATGGTTAAACCAACACTATCAAGAAAAGCAGGGCATGTCTTCAATCCATATGCCAGTCAGTGAATTAACTTTTACACCTAACATGCAAATAAGCCCTGCAATGCCTCCTCTTGATCAGTAGATGGCACCACTCAAAAAGGGCAAGATTAAATGAGCCTTAAGAATATTGAGTATTCGTTCCGAATAATTGAGTGATGTGGCAGACATACTGGATTTATGAAAAAGCGCACCCTCAGAATTAACAGTACTTGATTTGTGAGGGAGTTGCGCGAAAAGGGATGTGGGTTGGAATGAGAAAAAAAAAAAAAAAAAGGGCTGGGGTCTTAGATAAGATCAGCAACGTTCATGGGCATTTCCTCCACGGTTGTATTGTAGAAGGTCTCGATGTCTCGGAGTGTACGCTTGTCATCTTCAGTGACCATGTTGATAGCGACGCCCTTTCTGCCAAAACGGCCACCACGTCCAATTCTATACAAATAAAGCACTGTTATTACACAACAGCCAGAATTGCACAAATCAGACAAAAAGCACAGAAAGAGCTTCGTCGACTTACCGGTGGATGTAGTTTTCCCTGTTTGTTGGAAGGTCATAGTTGATAACCAGGGAAACCTGCTGCACATCAATGCCTCTTGCCTGAAAGTATTTAAGACACTTTAGTCCACTTACAGATTCAAGAACAAAAGCAGTCAACTAACAATCTAAAGATATTTAAAAGCACAGATTTTACGTGTGAATGTCAACTGCTTTATAGTCGTGTTAAGGGACTTGGCGGCCCAGGCACTGTGGAGAGCAGTTAGAATAGTCTCCCAAAGACCTTGATACCCATCACAGCACAGAATGCTGGTGGAAGAGGTATCCTTGGTATGACATCTCAGAACGGTGGGTGAAGGTGAAAGGTAGCTTACCAGCAGGTCAGTAGTGATGAGGACTCTGCTGGAGCCAGAGCGGAACTCTTTCATGATGACGTCCCTCTCCTTTTGCTCCATGTCACCGTGCTATGAAGACAGTGCGCATAGTTCATAAAACATGTACATATACATAATTAGCAAAACGTCACATCATGTGATTGTCACTCACCAGTGCAGAAACAGTGAAGTCTCTTGCATGCATTTTCTCAGTCAACCAGTCCACCTTTCGTCGGGTGTTGATGAAAATTACAGCCTGTGTGATGGTCAGGGTTTCGTAAAGATCACACAATGTGTCCAACTTCCACTCCTGAAAGACAAGAGAGATCTTAGCAAATAGAAAAAAAAAGAAAAGAAAAACTCAGCTCTGCCACTAGGTGGTGCTGTTTTCAGACTAAAGTTAAGATCATGTTCCCACAGTCCTACAGGCTCAAATGCACAGCTAAGCAAAACGCTTATCAGACACAGAGCACTGCAGGAAGTCTGGGATCAGTTGACACGCATGGGGATCATCACAAAACAGCATTACTACTTCAGTAACAAATGACAGCAACTTTGGACAACAACAAATTGGACAGCTTTGAGATACAAATATTCATTTCTCAACGCTAAGCTCTCCACACACCTCTTTCTCAACATTGATGTAGAACTGCCGGATACCCTCCAGGGTCAGCTCTTCCTTTTTAACTAGGATACGAATAGGATCTCTCATGAATTTTGTGGTCACCTCCAGCACCTCCTGAGGCATGGTGGCAGACAAAAGAATCACCTGGGAAAAGAAAAACATGCACAAGTTATAGCTTACAAATGAATCAACACTAACCACAACCTGAAGATGACTATAACAGGAAAAGGTAAATTTACAGTCATTATGCTCATCTTAGCTGACTGGAGTAGATAACCAACACAAACCTCTTAAACTTACAGCAAATAAAACTATTTAGGATATAAAATGTAAGCTGCTTAATAGTCATGAAGAGGGACCTATGAGCCCAATCAAAGTGGAGAGCAGTTACATTCCTCTACCAAAGATTATGATTCCCATCACAGCACACAAAGCTGGTAGGAGAGGGACTTTGGTGTGGGCTCCAAGAAAAGAAAAGAAAAAAAATTGGTTTACCTGAGTATCTGTGGCCAACTTCTGAAAGATCTCATAGATCTGGTCCTTGAAACCACGGCTTAACATTTCATCTGCCTCATCCAGCGCAAACATCTTTATATATTTGGGAGCTGAAAAAGAAAATAAATCAAACAAAGACAGTCATTTCCAAGCCATTGGCATACAGAAGGTTATTAAACTTATAACTTAACAACAAGAGAACAGGTAGTTAAGAATTCTAGTACAAGTCTCAAATAAGACAGTCCACTGAAACAAGCGATTGTCACCCGCACTTACAAAGATATCTGCGGTTGAGCATGTCAAACACACGGCCAGGGGTTCCAACCACTATGTGGGGCACATCAGCCTGGAGCTTCTGAACATCATTACGGACATTGGTGCCACCAATGCAGGCATGGCAGGTTGCCCCCATGTAGTCTCCAAGAGCCAGCACCACCTTCTGAATCTGAGGAGGACAAAAACATTTTAGCAATAGCTAAAAGATCAACTCCATTTAACTTGATCTGAAAAACCACCTGTGCTCAAGTAACTGCAAAAGCATCTTAAAAGAGATTTGACAAGTATCTATGCCCATACCATGAAACAGTCTTTTCTCACTGTGTTGAGCTGACTGGGATGAATATTGCCTTTATTTTCTCTGCTCCTAACAGATATAAGACTGTGTCATTGACAGACACAGCCTTGCCTAGTGATAGGGGGCATGCTTAAACTCTTGTCACACTGTCTTCCGTGTCTCCCAAAACCTCCAACAAAAAGGCAGAGCTAGTACAGAGTGCTATAACAAACCTGAATGAGTAACGGTTCTCACCTGTTGGGCGAGCTCTCTGGTAGGAGCCAGCACCATAGCTTGTGTAGCCTTCATCTCCACATCAATATGCTGCAGGATGGAGATAGCAAAGGTGGCTGTCTTTCCTGTGCCAGACTGAGCCTGTGCGATGACATCATACCCTACAGACAAAAAAAAGCTGAATATTAACAAATGCCCATTCAATC
>NW_015638975.1:3215203-3228257 GCF_001515625.1 Sinocyclocheilus rhinocerous | reverse complement strand
TGGTAGGAGAGGGACTTTGGTGTGGGCTCCAAGAAAAGAAAAGAAAAAAAATTGGTTTACCTGAGTATCTGTGGCCAACTTCTGAAAGATCTCATAGATCTGGTCCTTGAAACCACGGCTTAACATTTCATCTGCCTCATCCAGCGCAAACATCTTTATATATTTGGGAGCTGAAAAAGAAAATAAATCAAACAAAGACAGTCATTTCCAAGCCATTGGCATACAGAAGGTTATTAAACTTATAACTTAACAACAAGAGAACAGGTAGTTAAGAATTCTAGTACAAGTCTCAAATAAGACAGTCCACTGAAACAAGCGATTGTCACCCGCACTTACAAAGATATCTGCGGTTGAGCATGTCAAACACACGGCCAGGGGTTCCAACCACTATGTGGGGCACATCAGCCTGGAGCTTCTGAACATCATTACGGACATTGGTGCCACCAATGCAGGCATGGCAGGTTGCCCCCATGTAGTCTCCAAGAGCCAGCACCACCTTCTGAATCTGAGGAGGACAAAAACATTTTAGCAATAGCTAAAAGATCAACTCCATTTAACTTGATCTGAAAAACCACCTGTGCTCAAGTAACTGCAAAAGCATCTTAAAAGAGATTTGACAAGTATCTATGCCCATACCATGAAACAGTCTTTTCTCACTGTGTTGAGCTGACTGGGATGAATATTGCCTTTATTTTCTCTGCTCCTAACAGATATAAGACTGTGTCATTGACAGACACAGCCTTGCCTAGTGATAGGGGGCATGCTTAAACTCTTGTCACACTGTCTTCCGTGTCTCCCAAAACCTCCAACAAAAAGGCAGAGCTAGTACAGAGTGCTATAACAAACCTGAATGAGTAACGGTTCTCACCTGTTGGGCGAGCTCTCTGGTAGGAGCCAGCACCATAGCTTGTGTAGCCTTCATCTCCACATCAATATGCTGCAGGATGGAGATAGCAAAGGTGGCTGTCTTTCCTGTGCCAGACTGAGCCTGTGCGATGACATCATACCCTACAGACAAAAAAAAGCTGAATATTAACAAATGCCCATTCAATCACATGGAGTTTCACGGTTACAGTACCAAGGCAGCTTGTGCCCATACCATGAAACAGTCTATGCCTCACTGAACTGAGTTGACTGGGATGAATATAGGCTTTATTTCATTTGCCCTTACTAGATATAGGTCAGTGTCACCGACAGACACCGCCTTGCCCAATTAATAAGGGTGTGAATTAACTTCTTATATTACAGAATTAAGTGACAAACGCAGACAGACCAATTAAGTCTTACATACCCTTGATACAAGGGAGAATTGCCCTCTGCTGAATGGCGGAAGGTTTCTCAAAACCATAAGCATAGATTCCTCTGAGAAGTGCCTCTCGCAGGTTCATATCATCAAAACTATCAACAATCTCCTTCCAGTTGCTCTGTTAAAAAAAAAAATAAAAAAAAATAAAAATAATAATAATGTGTTAAACACACAAATAAATATATATATATATATAGTGGGTACGGAAAGTATTCAGACCCCCTTAAATTTTTCACTCTTTGTTATATTGCAGCCATTTGCTAAAATCATTTAAGTTAATTTTTTTTCCTCATTAATGTACACACAGCACCCCATATTGACAGAAAAACACAGAATTGTTGACATTTTTGCAGATTTATTAAAAAAAAAAAACTGAAATATCACATGGTCCTAAGTAATCAGACCCTTTGCTCAGCACACGTATATTCAAATATAATTTAAGGGGGGAAAATCTCCATACCAAACAATTGTTGACAAGTATCTGTGCCCATACCATGAAAAAGTATTTTCTCACTAGGCGCGTTTCCATTACCCTTCAAATTGCGCAAACTGAAATTGCGAATTGAAAATGCGTAATAGAAACACGTCAATTTCGCAAAAACGCCCATATATCACAAAAGTTTTTACGCTCACATGGTGGTTTTTAGGCAATGTGAAAAAGGAATAATTCGCAAAACTGCAATGGAAAACGGCTTTTTCGCATTTACAGGTCACATGGCGTATGTAAAAAGTCATATGATCATTCTTCAATGTACTATAACCTCCAGAAAACACTTCATACTTGGCCGCTCTCCAGTATAAGGGGCTTTCCCTACCCTTAATGCTTAGACAATTTACACTGCACACGTCTGCGGTGCAATGTGGCTCTGATACGGCCACTGAAGCTGATTGCGGCCACAATGCTTGCGTTTATTCCAGAATCCAGCCGCGCCACGCACGTTTCTGAAGCAGCTCTCTGTGCTGCTTCTGTAAAGATACACGCATACGCCTCCTTTCAATAAATATAGCCAAAATCCATCAAAATCCGTTGCCATGACTTATTGCGAGAGGCAAAGGTTACGTTTTAGTCGCATAACATTGGTTAATGGAAACGCCTTCATTTCGCAATACTTTTTTAATCGACATTTATAAAATATCGCCAAAGTTTTGGGCAAATCTGTAATGGCGCCTACTGTCTTGAGCTGACTGGGATGTATATGGCCCTGATTTGCTCTGCCACTAACAGATATAAGACTTTATGCCATTGACAGTCACAGCCTTGCCCAGTGATAGGGAACATGCTTATAAAACTGAAGGGTTTGCCACACTTTTTTTTTTTTTTGGAAAAGTCTGCTACACTTTCCTCAAAGGAAAAAAACAGAAACTCTACAAGTTGCAACAACAAACCTGAATCAGTTCTTACCAGTTTATAATTAAAGAAAAAAAAAATCAAATGTGCTTATTAAAACTATAGGTGCAATGGCTTTTAAGAGTCACCAACCTCAATGACACCATCTGGCTCCATCCCCTCAGGGCCATTGTCTCTGGGTCTGAAACCAGAAGTTGTAATTAGTATAGCTTTTATGTAAAATTCAGTTGTGAGGCAAAAAAAAAAACCCTCCAAGGGGCACATTTTCACAAACGTAAGACTAAACAGATTGAGTGGATTCTAAACCAATATTTGAGTTACCCAGTCCCATAGTGTAGGGGGATTACCTACAGTCAGACATCCCATAACTTAACTTGCATGTATTAATCTATTGTTAAAATATCTAAAAGACCTTAAGAGAAGTTTCAGGCAAAAAAAAAAATCTTACTCAAACTTAAACACACGACTTAGTCTATGGAACACAAAAGGGGAACGACAGCCTCAGTCAGAGTTCACTTTTACTGTAACGTTACCATTTTCCATAAAATGAGGGGCACATTTTCACAAACGTAAGACTAAACAGATTGAGTGGATTCTAAACCAATATTTGAGTTACCCAGTCCCATAGTGTAGGGGGATTACCTACAGGCAGACATCCCATAACTTAACTTGCATGTATTAATCTATTGTTAAAATATCTAAAAGACCTTAAGAGAAGTTTCAGGCAAAAAAAAAAATCTTACTCAAACTTAAACACGACTTAGTCTATGGAACACAAAAGGGGAATGACAGCCTCAGTCAGAGTTCACTTTTACTGTAACGTTACCATTTTCCATAAAATTAAAGTGAACGGTGACCGAGGCTATCATTCTGTCCAACGTTTTCTTTTGGGTTTCACACCGGTTTCGACGACGATTTACATTAATTATTTGCAATACTCATAAAACAGCGTTAGATTTATTTTTTTAAAGACACTGATATCGTAACCTCGTAAAACGACCAAGAGGCGGCCATTTTCGCTCAGCGCCATTACCAACGTGGCTCGACTAAATCACATTAACGCGTCGGTAACAAAACTCAATCATTTAAAAGGAGGTTATTATAAAATAAGCTTGTGCGTCAACTCGGTATTATACCAATACATGACGACATTTATTTCTAGACAAAATATACTAGCAATATTTTCACCGACGGCATGGATTCTTTTTCTTAAAAAATAAAAAAAAAGTGTTAGTCTATAATTTGTTACATAGACAATTTTATTTTTAAAAAGAGGACAGCTATCTGAGGATAGGCCTTGGGCCTACACTGCCAGACCACCCTATTGTCTCGCCCAAGAAAGGCCATGTGCCCTACATATTTTCTCATTTTTAGGCCTACATCTACAAACAAAACACAGATTTAATATTACATGGCACCAGACACTGAGTTTTTACGTAAAGCACATTACAATAAATCTTAAAAATGCAGGTAATCTGTTTAAAATGGGTAGAAGGGAGCGACCATGTGCCGCATGGACGCGCAGGTCACACGAGGAACTGAACGAGCGCGTGAGACACGTTGCGTCACAAGAGCCGGCATTCTAACGGAACATCGAATAGACGTTACAAAACCCTTTTAAAAGACTTAAACTTCACGGATATAACACAAATAAAATGACTTGTACTTACACTAACGTTACCTGGTGAACACACGCTTTTCTAAAACATTTTAACGAGGCGGGAACAGAGAGAACGAACGTGCCAAACCGGCTGATAATGCTAGCTTTTGAATCGCTGATGAAAGACAAATATTCAATATTCTCAAACAAATCAGTGATACTGACTGAACTTTTCAAGTAAACGGGCACCATTACCACAAACAGGGGAAAAAAATTATTCGAGCACGCAATCTCACCTATCCTCATGAAACACAGATTTAATATTACATGGCACCAGACACTGAGTTTTTACGTAAAGCACATTACAATAAATCTTAGAAATGCAGGTAATCTGTTTAAAATGGGTAGAAGGGAGCGACCATGTGCCGCATGGACGCGCAGGTCACACGAGGAACTGAACGAGCGCGTGAGACACGTTGCGTCACAAGAGCCGGCATTCTAACGGAACATCGAATAGACGTTACAAAACCCTTTTAAAAGACTTAAACTTCACGGATATAACACAAATAAAATGACTTGTACTTACACTAACGTTACCTGGTGAACACACGCTTTTCTAAAACATTTTAACGAGGCGGGAACAGAGAGAACGAACGTGCCAAACCGGCTGATAATGCTAGCTTTTGAATCGCTGATGAAAGACAAATATTAAATATTCTCAAACAAATCATGTGAAATCAGTGATACTGACTGAACTTTTCAAGTAAACGGGCACCATTACCACAAACAGGGGAAAAAAATTATTCGAGCACGCAATCTCACCTATCCTCATGTTCAGACGACATTATTACAAAGGACTGTAGACTGGCGGAAACGCGCAAATACTTAAACCGTGACGACCACCAAAGCTCATTGATTGGACATCGTCCCGATCAGTCAGATTATACACCCGCCCAGCGTGACTTCCCATTGGTCCAGAAACGATTGATACCGCCTGTTTGAAGACGTCACGAAAATCCTAGCTGTAAATTGAACCAGTTTTGCCCTTTCTTTAAGAAATTTGACGTTTGGTTTTCAAGAATATACCTTTTAAAAAACCTTTCAGCCCTGAAATTTGAGGTGATAATTCATATTTAAAAAAATGTGACTGACTAAAGAAACAAGATAAGAGAACCAATTTGATAATCGGATTTTAATAGTCCATAAAGGTACTTTCATAATGTTTATGTGTCTTTACATTTTCTACATAATTTTGTGTTTCCGTTTGCCCTCTCAATTTTTTTGTTTGCTTTTGAACTGTTGCTAACAGTATTTTAATTTAAAAAAAAAAACTGTTACTATGTCAAACACTAATGTGCTCACTTCCAGAAAATACAGAGATGACCCTTCCCTTATTACCCAAGAGCTGTTTTCCTGTACATAAATGTTGCAAGTGAGTCATTTATGATTCACAGCTGGTGTTCTTAGTGGGTCATTTAATAGTCCATATAAATATGCTTTGAGGAAAAACCAGCTTACTGGTATTATTTCCAGTTTGAATAAGGGTGAACACAGCATAACTGGACAATACCTCACTGACATGTTGATTCCATAACCTTTCATAATAAATCCTGGCCATTTCATGTCGTCATTAATTGCAATGTGACTAACAAAATAATAATTTAAGTGTTCTGATGAGTACACAGATCATTATTTTCTTAAGACGATTTATTAAGAACAAAACTGCAGACATGATTTGTCACTTGCATTAGAGCACAGTTACTCTCATGCCAACATTTCAGATCAGAAGTTTTGCAACATCTTTATACACAGAAAAAAAGCCGAAAACAGACTGTTCCATTTAGGCAGTATGTCACAAGGGCAAGACAGGCTGTCAATCGTAAATCACCTCAGATCTCTCAGTCAAGATGTTGGGCTCCAGTACGAAAACAAACAAAAAGTTTATACAAAATGAAAACAAACGTGAGCGAGGATGAAATATCCTCAGTGAGAAGTCTCTCAGGCTTTTTGGACAAATGTATCTTGGCTGTGCAGTCTTTAAACAAATATCACAGTGACAGCTTGCAATGACACAGTTCTTTGTACATAAGTCTCCTCAGCTTGGGCATGTCCTGTTGACTGATGCTGAAGGGCTGACCCAATGCGAGACACTTGCAATACTAAAATGGAGGTGGAGAAAATAAAAAGAGAAATAAGAGGTAAATCTTGTGTGTGTAACTGAGGAAAAGACATCTCAAACAACATATGTTCTGACATATTTCTTGTGGTTTTTAATAGAGCTTAATGGATTCTCCTCTGGATAAACAGCTATAAATGTACAATACTGTGTCAGTTAATCCGAATCTTATCAACCACTCATAAAGCTTCAGAATGAAGATGATGCATATACAAACCTGCAGGACAAATGCACCACAGTCACTGTCATTATTCTGTCTGCCAACATTCTGTAACAAAAAAGAGAGGCTCTATTAATTGTCATTTAAACAACTGAACAGCATTAGACATTACAAAAAGGTCAAGTAGCAATTTATGGTACCAGTCACTGCAATGACTGGCCTCACCATTTTAAAAAAGCCTTTCCACCCTGTGAGAAAATCTCTCTTCTCTTTTATCATGGCTTCTGCCTGCAGGTATTTAAAAATATGCTGTGGAGAGAAAAAAATTTATTTGGCTGAGATAAATTACAAACATTAAAAACAAAGGTTAAGAATGTATTACTTATTATAATGTTTTAGACATTACACACAATTTCAAAGAAATGTCATCGCTTGTGGAGAAGATTTTGACTGTACAGAAAACACAATATTTTTGTAGGGCTTTTACCTTGGGGCAGCGGCGATTAAGGGTTCTCTGAGAATCGAAGTATGTGATGGAGCGCTGTTTAATATCAACCGAGATCAGTGACCAGTGCACTTCTAAATGAATGGGAATCAACAACAGATCCTTCTGGAAGATGTCCACCTAAAACATGTTTGTACTTGTATAAATAAAAAAGCATATCAAGAAAAGTTCTGCTGATTTGCTTTAAGGATTATCACTAAGAACGGACCCAAATAAATTGATCATTACATAGTACATGATTATGTAATGCACATAATAAGATCATACATAATAAGATGATACACTTCAAAAGTATGGGGTCAGTAATTGATCAAAAGTAAAAGAAAGACACTTATAATATATTGCAAATAAATGCTGTTCTTATGAACTTTCTATTCATCAAAGAATCCTCAATATAAAAAATACAATTTCCACAAAAATATTAAGCAGCTTTGCAATCAAGTCAACAAGTTACATTTTAAATAGTGCTGTCAAACGATTAATCGTGATTAATCGCATCCAAAATAAAAGTTTTTGTTTACATAATATGTGTGTGTACAATGTATATTTATTATGTATATATGAAGACACACACATACAGTATATATTTTGAAAATATTTACATGTATATATTTATATTCATATAAATTATATCATATATAAATATATTTAATATATAAAGGTAACATATTTTTCTTAAATATATACATGTATGTGTGTGTATTTATATATACATAACAAATATACACAGCACACACACATATATTATGTAAACAAAAACTTTTATTTTTGTTTACATAATATATGTGTGTGTACTGTGTATATTTATTATGTACGTATAAATACACACACATACAGTATATATGTTGAAAATATTTACATGTGTATATATATTTATATTCTTATGTTTTATATTATATATAAATATATTTAATATATAAAGGTAACATATTTTTCTTAAATATATACATGTATGTGTGTGTATTTATATATACATAACAAATATACACAGCACACACACATATATTATGTAAACAAAAACTTTTATTTTGGATGCGATTAATCGCGATTAATCATTTGACAGCACTCGTTTTAAAATATATTAAAATATATTAAATGACGCCTCTTAAACAGTAGTACACATCAAATAAAATAATAAGAGGTTTACAGTTTTCTTACATTCTTTGTCCACCGTTTCACTCCATCATAGCCTTTGGTCCTCAACTTGTCATAAAAGAAACTGTTGAAAAAGTGCACCTGAAAATGGAGAAGACATAACAAAACACTAAACACAACTAAATAAAAAATGAACTTTCCCTGACAATCAACAACAACGATAAAACTGAACTACTACTACTTAAAAATGTTCACTTCTTATATACTTTGACTACTGAACAGTGCAGGATACATTTGTATTTCACAACTTTTGTTACTAAGGTTGAACTAGGATCAGGTTAACTAATATGAAAATAGGAAAATTACATAGGAGAAATTAGAAAAACCTAAAAATAATCACCTTTTCAGGCACTGAATCCATCACAAGGTCTCCATACATGTTCATGACCTTAAGAAATCAGATGAAAGAACAATGTGTGCATTAAGTAAGACAGAGAAAAGCAGAATTATGAAAAATAGTGCTGTGCATTTATAACTCAAAACTCACCTGGTCATTGAGCCAATTTTGTCCATAGAGGGTGCTAAGATCATCCATTGTCAGAACATGACGCTTGTAATTCACCCGAAACCCTTTCACCATGGCAGTCCCTGCTGATCTCTGGTAGGACTGAATTAAATGTTGCACCATGACTTTCCTGTGGGCACACAAAAAAACTTTAGTACCTTGACTACCTTCCAGAGATGTATGTATGCATGCACAAAGACATGTATATTTGTATTTGTATTTGAGGTTGTGCATGTGTGAGACCTGTGGGGCTGAGAGAAGTCCTCATTGAAGATGCCCTTCAGTTCCTCAACAACATCATCTGAATGTACAGGAATTAGACTTCCATACTTTTGAAGGTACTCATCAAGAAGACCTGAGAAATAAATATATGCATGCATGAGGTACAACCAGCACAGAGTTTAGAACATGTCATCCATTTATAGGGCTGGGTATCGTTCAAAAATTTTCGATATCGATACCGATACCTTGACTTCGATACCGGTTCCTGAACGATACTTTTTTCGATACCAACCACGAGAGCTAAAGAGAGCAGACTGCTCAGTGCGCTTTCGAATCGTTCTCGCGGATGATCGATCTGCGCCGCACCTTCTAGTCGAACACACCGGCAAGTGCTGCAGGCTTATTGGCTCACTGACGCTGATGAGATTAACCCCTTAGGTATCGAAATTTGGTACCGAACGACAAGACGTTTTTCGATACTCGATGGTATCGAGGCAATTCGGTCGGTGCCTAAAAAGTATCGAACTCGATACCCAGCCCTATCCATTTAAACACCAAATTATGTGAGAAAATTCATTCGTCTACTTAAACAGGCAGTCTGGATGATTTGGAAATGAAATAAAGCTTTAAAAAAATCTTCTTAATGCCAGTTTTATGTCAATAGCTTAAGTATAGTTAGCATCAGCTAGTCCACGGGTCGGCAACCCATGGCTCTAGAGGCTCTTTCATCCCTTTGCGGTGGCTCCCTGCAGCGTGGCCGTAGAAAACGCGGAGGACGTGTCCTCTCGACATTTAATAAAACCTTAACTCTTCCCCTGCACTTTTTTCGGGCAAGTATGTTCACATAGAGGTTTTTTAAGGGCCAGTGTCAATAACTCTAGATTTAAATTAAAAGAGACAAGATAGTCACATCTTTTTGGATACGTTTTATTCGTATCCAAAACGGTGTGAACATTACAGAGCGCTGAACACTCTCATGCGGTGTATGTTTCATTCATACTCAAAGCCGGAGGGCGCTCTCACACAGAAAGTCCAAAACGGACTCATATGAGAAGTAATAATAATTTTTGACATGCCAGGAAATCCCTAATATGGACAAAGACATCCCACTATCAACAAGCATAAACCTAAAACGTGAAGACAATAAACGATTGCAACAATATATGGTTTGTAAGCTATAAAATTTATTTTCTGCCTTATTCTGTGATACAAATAGAAAGTGTTTTCTTAGTATTATAAACCAATCATAATCTTATGTCTTAATGTCATGTTTTATGTCATATTCTTAACATTCCATTAAGTGTATTATTAATATATAATAAATAAAGCATTAAATGATGGCAAATCGAAGTGATACTTGTAGATTTAAAAATAAAACCGCCAATAGGTGGCGGCAAGTCGCTGTCTTAATGAGCCAGGCATCGTGTCATTCATTCATTCATTCAGTAACAAAGCAAAATGCTGTAGTTATGAATGGGTTATTAATCACTGACTCTCCGAATCGTTCAAAGCCGCAGATTTGTAAACTGTCAACTAAACACCGCTGTATGTTGCTTGGAGACGCACACCAGATGTTACGGATTTCGTTGGAACTATTATTTCGTTGCAAAATAGAACAAACATGACAATATTCTGTTTAAAATGTAGGCTACATTTAAAATGTAAAATGTTCACTTAATATTACCTTTTTTGTTGAACTGTTGTAAAATGAATGGCACATTTGCTATCGTTTGGATATTCAGCGAAATTTGCATTGTTGCTCATATTGTAAACATGAAAACAATAACAAGCACAGAGTGTGTCTGTATGTTTAAACTGATCTCAGTCCGTGTCAGTATTTGCTCTTCATGCAATTAAAGCTGCAGTCCGTAACTTTTTTTGGTTAAAAATGATCCGAAATCAATATTTGAGCAAGTACATGACCAGCCAGTAGAGTGGGGGAACTATGACGTCACTTTGTAGGCGGATCGGCATGGTTCCCTCGATAAAAAGCCTTTAGGATTTTTCCATAGGCTTTTGGATTATCGCAAAAAATAAGCTCTGTGTTCAACCATAGTTCATGAAACTTACACGTTGTCCAACAAGATAATCTTCACAAAATAATATTAACATTTATTAATTTTGAAGCTTAAATAAAAGCGCCAGAACTTAAAAGCTAAACTTAGTATATAAACGAACTACACCACCACGATCGCTCGCCTTAAGGGTCACCACCACCATGCTTCCCACAACTTTTTCAAACTTATTTTTAACACGTTCAGTGAAAAGGATTTACTCTGTAAATGAATTTTAATCCACGCTACATGAACCTTTTCATATAAACTGGAATAAATACAAAACTAGAGCCAAACAAAAACTGAAATGAGACATTAATAGTAAATAGTATAGTGAATAAATGAAATAATCATTACTAAAGGACATACACCAAACAAAATTATAAACGCAACACTTTTGTTTTTGCCCCCATTTTTCATGAGCTGAACTCAAAGATCTAAGACTTTTTCTATGTACACAAAAGGCCTATTTCTCTCAAATATTGTTCACAAATCTGTCTAAATCTGTGTTAGTGAGCACTTCTCCTTTGCCAAGACAATCCATCCACCTCACAGGTGTGGAATATCAAGATGCTGATTAGACAGCATGATCATTGCACAGGTGTGCCTTAGGCTGGCAACAATAAAAGGCCACTCTAAAATGTGCAGCTTTATCACACAGCACAATGCCACAGATGTCGCAAGTTTTGAGGGAGCATGCAATTGGCATGCTGACTGCAGGAATGTCCACCAGAGCTATTGCCCGTGAATTGAATGTTCATTTCTCTACCATAAGCCATCTCCAAAGGCGTTTCAGAGAATTTGGCAGTACATCCAACCGGCCTCACAACCGCAGACCACGTGTAACCACACCAGCCCAGGACCTCCACATCCAGCATCTTCACCTCCAAGATCGTCTGAGACCAGCCACCCGGACAGCTGCTGCAACAATCGGTTTGCATAACCAAAGAATTTCTGCACAAACTGTCAGAAACCGTCTCAGGGAAGCTCATCTGCATGCTCGTCGTCCTCATCGGGGTCTCAACCTGACTGCAGTTCATCGTCGTAACCGACTTGAGTGGGCAAATGCTCACATTCGATGGCGTCTGGCACTTTGGAGAGGTGTTCTCTTCACGGATGAATCCCGGTTTTCACTGTACAGGGCAGATGGCAGACAGCGTGTATGGCGTCGTGTGGGTGAGCGGTTTGCTGATGTCAACGTTGTGGATCGAGTGGCCCATGGTGGCGGTGGGGTTATGGTATGGGCAGGCGTATGTTATGGACAACGAACACAGGTGCATTTTATTGATGGCATTTTGAATGCACAGAGATACCGTGACGAGATCCTGAGGCCCATTGTTGTGCCATTCATCCACGACCATCACCTCATGTTGCAGCATGATAATGCACGGCCCCATGTTGCAAGGATCTGTACACAATTCCTGGAAGCTGAAAACATCCCAGTTCTTGCATGGCCAGCATACTCACCGGACATGTCACCCATTGAGCATGTTTGGGATGCTCTGGATCGGCGTATACGACAGCGTGTTCCAGTTCCTGCCAATATCCAGCAACTTCGCACAGCCATTGAAGAGGAGTGGACCAACATTCCACAGGCCACAATCAACAACCTGATCAACTCTATGCGAAGGAGATGTGTTGCACTGCGTGAGGCAAATGGTGGTCACACCAGATACTGACTGGTTTTCGGACCCCCCAATACAGTAAAACTGCACATTTTAGAGTGGCCTTTTATTGTGGCCAGCCTAAGGCACACCTGTGCAATAATCATGCTGTCTAATCAGCATCTTGATATGCCACACCTGTGAGGTGGATGGATTATCTCGGCAAAGGAGAAGTGCTCACTAACACAGATTTAGACAGATTTGTGAACAATATTTGAGAGAAATAGGCCTTTTGTGTACATAGAAAAAGTCTTAGATCTTTGAGTTCAGCTCATAAAAAATGGGGGCAAAAACAAAAGTGTTGCGTTTATAATTTTGTTCAGTATATTACTGTTTTAAAGTAGACATTGGATGCAAAA
>NW_015638975.1:3213443-3215182 GCF_001515625.1 Sinocyclocheilus rhinocerous | reverse complement strand
ATGTCATGTTTTATGTCATATTCTTAACATTCCATTAAGTGTATTATTAATATATAATAAATAAAGCATTAAATGATGGCAAATCGAAGTGATACTTGTAGATTTAAAAATAAAACCGCCAATAGGTGGTGGCAAGTCGCTGTATTAATGAGCCAGGCGTTGCGTCATTAATTCATTCATTCAGTAACGAAGCAAAATTGCTGTAGTTATGAATGGGTTATTAATCACTGACTCTCCGAATCGTTCAAAGCCGCAGATTTGTAAACTGTCAACTAAACACCGCTGTATGTTGCTTGGAGACGCACACCAGATGTTACGGATTTCGTTGGAACTATTATTTCGTTGCAAAATAGAACAAACATGACAATATTCTGTTTAAAATGTAGGCTACATTTAAAATGTAAAATGTTCACTTAATATTACCTTTTTTGTTGAACTGTTGTAAAATGAATGGCACATTTGCTATCGTTTGGATATTCAGCGAAATTTGCATTGTTGCTCATATTGTAAACATGAAAACAATAACAAGCACAGAGTGTGTCTGTATGTTTAAATTGATCTCAGTCCGTGTCAATATTTGCTCTTTATGCAATTAAAGCTGCAGTCCGTAACTTTTTTTGGTTAAAAATGATCCGAAATCAATATTTGAGCAAGTACATGACCAGCCAGTAGAGTGGGGGAACTATGACGTCACTTTGTAGGCGGATCGGCATGGTTCCCTCGATAAAAAGCCTTTAGGATTTTTCCATAGGCTTTTGGATTATCGCAAAAAATAAGCTCTGTGTTCAACCATAGTTCATGAAACTTACACGTTGTCCAACAAGATAATCTTCACAAAATAATATTAACATTTATTAATTTTGAAGCTTAAATAAAAGCGCCAGAACTTAAAAGCTAAACTTAGTATATAAACGAACTACACCACCACGATCGCTCGCCTTAAGGGTCACCACCACCATGCTTCCCACAACTTTTTCAAACTTATTTTTAACACGTTCAGTGAAAAGGATTTACTCTGTAAATGAATTTTAATCCACGCTACATGAACCTTTTCATATAAACTGGAATAAATACAAAACTAGAGCCAAACAAAAACTGAAATGAGACATTAATAGTAAATAGTATAGTGAATAAATGAAATAATCATAACTAAAGGACATATGAAAGCACGTATTTCTGTACATTTCGAAATAAGGTGCATTAAAAGTCAATAAATCCTTGATTAATATGATGGGAGCATAATTTGCTGTTTGGGTTAAAAGAATTTCTTAATATGAAATTCGAATGGTATGACAATTAGAGATTAGACTGTACAGAAACTGAAATCACATGCTAATACACACTATACTCATAGTCACGCAATGCTGATGTTGACAGTAATAATTTGAGAACAAAGTATAACAATAATAATAATTTGCACGGTTTGATGTGATATGAGCTAACCGATTGTTACACTTAATCACCACCTTCAGGAAGTCGTGGCCTAATGGTTAGAGAGTCGGACTCGTAACCCAAAGGTTGCGGGTTCGAGTCTCGTACTGGCAGGGATTGTAGGTGGGGGGAGTGAATGTACAGCACTCTCTTCCACCTTCAATACCACGAAGGTACCGTTGAGCAAGGCACCGAACCCCCAACTGCTCCCCGGGCGCCGCAGCAAAAAAAATGGCTGCCCACTGCTCCGGGTGTGTGTTCACGGTGTGTGTGTGTGTTCACTGCTGTGTGTGTGCACTTTGGATGGG
>NW_015638975.1:3212826-3213306 GCF_001515625.1 Sinocyclocheilus rhinocerous | reverse complement strand
CCTTTTTTCCTCAGTTGGTCAGAACAAACGTGGCAGACTTGTTACTTGTTTAGATGACAGTATATGTGAAAAATTCTTATTTGGGTCATATATTCCAAGACGTAGGCTATAATCTGTGATTGCGAAGTACAGTAAATATCCACACCGATATTCGGTGACTGACTGCCACACATTCACCTCAAAAAATTAGATTCATCCACGCTGGAGCCGCACTGGAGCACAACCCCAAGCATGGAATATAATTCCGCACACAGCTGCAATTGCAGGTTTTCAAACAGAGATGGCGACAAAGAGGCAAAACTTTCGGACTGCAGCTTTAAGTGAAGATCTACTTTAAAGACACATTGAACAGCAGCGCGATTTGCTAAAGCAGCATATTCAGCGGCCATCCTATCACATGCACGCAGCTTGTGTGGATGCAGTCAGTTTTGACCGCAAAAGATGAGGTAAGCTGATTGGATATCATGTATTTGACCGTTT
>NW_015638975.1:3206847-3211147 GCF_001515625.1 Sinocyclocheilus rhinocerous | reverse complement strand
TGTGTGTGTGTTGTGTGTGTGAAAAATTCTTATTTGGGTCATATATTCCAAGACGTAGGCTATAATCTGTGTACAGTAAATATCTGTGATTGCGAAGTACAGTAAATATCCACACCGATATTCGGTGACTGACTGCCACACATTCACCTCAAAAAATTAGATTCATCCACGCTGGAGCCGCACTGGAGCACAACCCCAAGCATGGAATATAATTCCGCACACAGCTGCAATTGCAGGTTTTCAAACAGAGATGGCGACAAAGAGGCAAAACTTTCGGACTGCAGCTTTAAGTGAAGATCTACTTTAAAGACACATTGAACAGCAGCGCGATTTGCTAAAGCAGCATATTCAGCGGCCATCCTATCACATGCACGCAGCTTGTGTGGATGCAGTCAGTTTTGACCGCAAAAGATGAGGTAAGCTGATTGGATATCATGTATTTGACCGTTTACGGCACTCCCATTTTGCTGTTTTTTACATTAGAAGCGGCATTTTGCTTGTCAGAAATACATGTTTGGTTTTAATGTTACTTTAAGTTGGGGTAGAATTAAATGAATGCCAAAACTCAGAATTTTTTTCACGTACCACCCTCCATCACCTCACGTACCCCCAGGGGTACACGTACCCCAGTTTGAGAACCACTGAGATAGGATATACGTTTCTGCAGCTTTTAGAGAACAAGAGTTCTACCTTGGACATAAGACCTGTGCTCCTCTGAAAGGGTCATCTCCATCCTCTGAGTGGTGGGCTTCAGGGGGATAGAAAGATATTCCCGACCCCCACTGACTGTTGAACTTGACTGAGAATCCCCATGATAACCATTGAAACCAGAGAAATTGTTTTCTGTGGAGAGAGAACAAACATATAATATAATGCAGTTTTGACTGTAATTCTATTTACTTTAAAAATCAGCGGTTTTCAACTGCGTACAAGGGACCCCCTCCGAAAAGAATTCGTTTCTATTATGTTAGATTATTACCTTTTTATTTCTACTCACTATAGTACTGTACTGATGAATTTAAAATATAATTTATATTATTTTAATCAATCATACATTTAAATCAAATATATCTAGTTTAATATACAGTATATATATATATATATATATATATAAAAAACGCATCTTTTACACCGTTTTTCTCTTAGTACTTTCCCTTGTGGCCCCCATTCCCCAGACTGAAAACCTCTGATTTAAATAACAAGAAAAGGAAAAGTCTCACCTGTTTCTCTTCCGCTTGTCTCCAAACCTGTTTGTGATGAGCCCATGGTGTCACATCCCTGCTCATCCAGTCTCTTGCTGGCATAAAGGCTATACTGGCGCCACCTCCTTGCCCGTCGATACCCTAAGGTGCCGACCCACTGGGCCCGTTGTCTCCACGTTTTCCAATTCTGCACAAGCCGGTTGCGTAATCTAGCACTAAACCGTAGTCTTCGCCATCGCTTCAGCCTTTGCTGTCTAAGTCCATGAAGCCGAATCTGGAAGGGATTCTCAGGAAAGTCTCTGGCTTGGAATTTGGCCTCCCCTTCATGTGAGGACACCTGCTGCCAATAATTATTAGCGAACATGGCTTGCGGTTGTGATTCAAATGGCATTTGCCAGTCTTCCACTTCATCTTTTTCCTCCCATGGATCACATTCAGAATCAATCTCTTCCTCATCTTGTTCTTCCATATCTTCTTCATTCTTATCAAATCCAGCTTCTTCATCAAGAAGCTCTACTGGTTCTATGTACTCTCCAGTCCAGACTTGCTCCTTGTGACCTAGTTTGAGGTGAATGGGGCTGGTGGCATTGGGAGGGGAGTTTGGATCCATTAGACCTCCTCCCATGCCCCCAACACTGCTGGCTTCCTGGCTCACAGTCAAGGAGAGTTCCCCTTGCCAGCGGTTCTGGGCCAGGCTTCCACCGCGGTCTCTCATAGTCCACTGGCAACCTGCTACCTGCGCCAGCTCGTCACCTGCAAGAGTGAGAATTAGGGTCATTTCAGTGCCCTGAATTTTGTTTCTGGTGCAGGTGGATAATTAGCATAATACAGATGTGTTACTTATACAAGACCAGCTATCACTCAGTTATATGGTGATTGGCAAAATGAAGCAGATGTTAGCTACCTTATATCTATTTTGACATTTTAAATAGATACAATAGCATATTTTAAATACTGCTCTTAATTACTCTAATTTAAAAGCATCAAATACATAGGAGCAGAACAGTTTACACAGAAAGCTGGTATTAGCGTTATTTGACAGTATGCATCTGTAAAACAATTGTAAAACGTTAGTAACAACGACTAAATGAACGGTAAACATGTCTCTTACAGCTTCATATCCACGAAGCCTTTCAAAAGCCATTTCACATCTAAAAACAATACACGTTTCGTGTGTTTTGCGATAACGGTTGACGTTATAATTGACGGTTGCTTTGGTATTTTTCGTTTTCTGGCATGTGCAAATTTGCTAATTAACTTAGCTGAGGAGCTAACAGCTGCCTACAGTTCGTCAATTGTGCTCACATATCACTCACCTTTTACGTGCAGTTTTACACCAGTGTAGGATAATAGCACACACGGCAGCTTCGCCTTTATTTTCCACGAATTTGCAAATAAACCAAATTGTGCATTACGAGGATTTCCACCTCAATCAATGAATGCAGTCGCGCTCTTTGCACGAAAGCATAAACAGCAACGCTGCGCGCAACTGATGACATCACTGGCCTCATGTTACCGACAAAATAAAGCATTAAAATTAACCCAAACGAAGATACTTGCAAAATATTAACATACTAATATTGGATCAAATCGTGTGATGAAACAAAAGTAGCAAAAGAAGAATGAGCTGTAAATGTAAAAGGGGGGTTAAGCTGCTTATGAACTGATGGAATAAAAAAATGAGAAAAAGGCTATGTTATAATGTTAAGAAACGTATAAAAACTATTACTAATTTCGTTTATTTTCTAAATGAAGTATCTAGTATTTACTTAAATATTTAGTAGATTAAAAATGTGATTTTCAGTAGCTGAATTTAAATGGTCTCATTTCAAATATGGTATCCAGCCCTTATCCGTTTCGTTTTTGACCTTTTTCTGTGCTGTCAGTATCTGTTTCAAGTCTGACATAAGACACTATGGTAAATTACAGGCTGCATATTTCTAGGCCTGAGTCACAATATGATGGGAAGGAAGAACTTTGGACTAGAAAAATATTGCACTAGTTTGGACTAAATGATGAGGCATTTCAATTGCAGCACACAGTTGACTCAACGTAGCCTATTCACATTTGATGGGATTTCTCAGAACTTAGCAGTTAAACATCTCATGTTATACTAATATGGTTCACTACTCTTTACAAAGATTTCCACTTATTTGTGTATTTGGTTTATTTTCAAACAAAATTACTGCTCACAGACAATACATATTTGGATGATGGTATGTATAGTGCTTAATTAGCATGTTCCCATGCAATGCAGCTTGTTTAATTTCTATATGGTTAAAATCACCTAAACATTTTTTAAATTCAGTAAGGCTTTTTTTTTTTTTTTAAATGCAAATAGCCAACAGGGGATACTGTTACCAAAACCTCTTAGATATTTTGTTCATCAAATGAATCCCTTATGTACTTATGCGTTTTATATGTTCACCATTAAAAGACTATAAGATAATTAATGTTTTTTGCAATCCAGTAGATCATATTTGCACATTTTGTAGGTCACAAAAACATAACAATAAAAGAGAATCATCACTACTCTACTGGTAAAGTTAGCATGGCCAACCCATGGTATTTTAAAATAGAGAACCAGGAAGTGAGTTGTTAACAAAAGTACTTTTTACCCAAAGGGTAATTTTTCTAGGTTGACTAAGGGTAATCTAATACATGATTTCACATGAGCATTTGCATATGTGTGCGTGTGTGTGTCTTTGTGAGAAGAAGAAAGTCCGTAAATATCCAGTCAAACTGGAAAGACAGGATCAGAAAGGCATGACTGAAAGGGGCACTGGGGAAAATAGTCTCTGTTTTCAAGTGCTTCTAATGATGCAGGGCTTTATGTCATTCGTGAGGTTCCTTCATACTGAGTATACTAATACAATATTTACAAGCTTCCTTTCACGCCCATTTATTGTCATTTGTCATTAAATAATTGTTGACGTCCTTTATTTCCGATTTTTTGAAACCAAGAAAATAAGGCCATGTTTCCTGTAAACATAAGGCTGCTTTGGAATTTTACCTTTAACCTATATCACTCCGCGCGCCACATTTAAAATGTAATCATTTATTTAGTAAATTGTAAAAAAAAAAAAAAAAAAAAGGGA
>NW_015638975.1:3199915-3206614 GCF_001515625.1 Sinocyclocheilus rhinocerous | reverse complement strand
AAAGGGAAACCATGATATTGTCCTCTTAGATAATTTAATCAAAATTTCAGTTGCACATACAAATAGACAAAGTTTGGTTTATTCATTATAATCATTTTTTTTGGGAGTATTCATTATAAATAGAAAGCATTAATATTTTATGTTTATGTTTATTTTATGTTTGTGATGGGGAATATAAATAATAATGTGGTTTTCAAGTAGGCTATAGGGATGTAGTAGCGTTTTGAAAAGAAAAAGTATAGCTTTTTTTGAACCCAGCACGGTAAACAATTTGGGGGGGGGGGCATGATCATATAGATCATCAAAATCTATATGACTGTCAAAACTGGGGAGGAAAAACAACAGTATGGTGTAATATATGGCTTAAATCCAGCAGGTGGTGAAGGGGAAATGTTGGTGCTGAGGGCGGAGTGAGGAAGAACTCAGACTGAATGCTTTGGAATCGCAGAGAGGCGTCAGACGCAGTCTATAAAACACCTGCCTTCACTGTAAACTACTCATGACCTACAGATTAATTTATAATTAACTGGTTACAAATGGTTTATAATGGACATCTTACACCTGGAGTGTAGTTGACTTACGAGCTGAAGAAAGTGATTCGACTGCGGAAAAAACGTCGAGCGTTTATTTGTAAGTATAAGCTTTTGTTTACTGCAAGTAGCATCCTTATTCTGCAAAGGAAAGTGAATTATATCTTGAAATAAGCAATTTATTAATCCAAAGTGTATAAGAGTCTTTAACAAAAGGGATGGTTGGTCAAAAGGAACGATTTACAATGGAATTATTTTTTTAAAAGCGTCATTTCCGCTTTGGTGTTATGCTTGAAACACTCACCTGGGCTCATCCTTATCTGCTGTCATGGCTGATTTACAGCACCAAGGTGAAACCAATAGTATATGTAAGTTTGCTTTCAGAAACTTCATTAAAAGGCTTTCCTTTGTGTCAGTGTATATAATAACTCCTCTATATTCCAGTATATATTGGCTTATATATATAGACTAGACAGTAATCTAATTATCTAATTAAAATTTTTTTTTAAATTATTAATGAGGTAGGCCTACCATACTGTTATTTGCTGCTATGAAGTAATGAATGATAGTTAAAGAATTGTACATGTTTTGTCCTAACACTCATTCTGAATATTAAGTGGCCAGGCAGCCTTATACACAAATTATTATTAACACATCTCTCAAAAACTGTGATATAATAAATAGTACTGTGCCATTAATTAGGAAATTGTAGTAATGACTTACATATTGTTTGTGACTAACTACCCGGTCATAGGTCAACTAAATATGTTTGGCACATTTCTAACATTAATTATACATGAAGAATTAAAGTCACGCCTTTTGACAAAACATGACAAACAAACAGAAGCTGTCATTTGTTTCTATACACTGGGTGTACACTCCTTTATAACTCTTTGTAAAAGGCCACTGTTTTCTGCTTTTAAAACTTTCAAAAGGTTTGAAACATATTTGATTACAATAATGCTGTAGAAACTGTGTGACCTATCAGTTCACACCCGGTTTCAGAGAAGACTGTATCAAATGTTAACAGAAGCACGGCTCTATCAAACAAGCCGGCTTGAGGAAAACCCGCCTGAAAGTTGCAACCTGTTAGGGGTTACACTTTATTTTAAGGTGTCCTTGTTACAGTGTAATTATAAATTTTAAGTACTGAGTAATATTAATTAACTACATGTACTTACTATTGGGTTAGCGTTAGGATTAGTGTTAGGCTTAGTGTTACTTGCATGTAATTATGCATAATTATTTGTTATTATAATAGTAAGTACATGTAACATGTGTAACAAGGATACCTTAAAATAAAGTGTTACCCCTGTTAGAACTAAAAATGACCTGCTCTGTAATCTTCTGAAGATATTTTTGACTAAAATAAAGCAATTGCTCAAGCTCCGATTAACAACTCAGTTGAGTAATCCTGTAGTTATTACAAATGTAAGATCTGGTTTAGAACACACACTGTCTACTAAACTTTAGAGCCTCGAGTTTCACACAGAGACATTTTCTCTTGCCATTTGGGGTGTGGACTTTGGGTGTGTAGTCTTGGAGAATCTTATTTTGATACTCTCAGGTTACCTGCTCAGACAAGCCCCCATAGTTTTAGAGCGGTCTCTTCTGAGGCATACTGGCTGATTATTCACTAAAAGGTCATGTGTCTGAGTTGGTCTTTATGTTGTCATGGTTCTGTAAACACAAGAGTGCAGAGAGTTTCTAGTTGTCTCTTTGTACACTGGGAGGTTCACGGACATGTGAAGGCAATGACACAGTGCTTGGCATGCAAAAAAAATCTATTCTGTTCTGAACATAACTTACCAAACCTTGCTTTGCATACTTGTGTATGCAGTATGAAACTGTTAAAAAGGGGATTTCCTTGCCAATGCAAACAAGTTAGAATACTTTATAGAGGTATTCAGTGGTCATTCATAGCATAATTGCTTTATGAGTTTAATCATGCTGAGCAGGTAAATCATTCTCTTTTACACACACATGCCTGAAGTGGTTGGCCACATACCTCTCTCCTCACTGGCATCCACTGAAAAAAAGTGGTTTGTTTGGTTTATAAACTCCCCTGCTTCCTTGATTTCTAGACTGTTTGTTAGCCTGTATATTCGTTTCTGCATTTTTACTTGACATGAAACACATAAACATATTTAATTTTTATGTAGTTGGTAATATGTGCAGTTGAACTACACTGTAAAAAAAAATCTGTAAAATTTACGGTAAAAAAACGGCAGCTGTGGTTGCCGGAATTTTACCGTAAAAAATATGGTAGCAACGTTTTAGGTTTTACGGTTTTAACTTAAATTTACAGTTAAATGCCGTAATTTCATTAACTACGGTCTTTTTCACTTCCAAAAATGGTATACTACCGTAAAATGAATGTCCAATACATGTAATGTCCAGTACAGTTTTTCACCGTATATAGTAGGGGAATTTACCGTTAACCATTTAACAGGTTTTTACTGTAGCATTTTTACAGTCTTTTACCGTTAAATTCACTGTCATTTTTTACAGTGTACAGTTAAAAACGATCTCTAACAGCTAAACCAGCGATTTTTAAAATAAAAATTAATTATGTGCACCATCCCTGTACATCTAAACTGAATAAAGTAAAAAAAAGGAAGTATTTTGAGTACCATGCACTTTAAGAGGGTTTCTCAACACAGCTCGGGTCTCTTGTTTGTTTGATTTCTCATTAGCTTCCAGCAAATTCCCAACAGGCATCCATAGCAACCCAATGAGGCCTCGAATTGTAAGGAACAGCCATTTCGTGTCCATTCAGAAAAGATACAGTACTCTAGGTGTACAGAGCTTGTTTCTATGGAATCAAAATTAAAAATGACCATATGGGGAAAATAATGAATGTCTCAGATTGTTTAGGTTTATTGTACTTTCTTTTCTGATCTCATTTCATTGCTCTGTTCGTCTCTCAGAGTTGCTGTGTGACAGTGTAATAATGATGGATCATGACACTCAGTGGCTGTACCAGCTCCTTGCTAGTGTGCAGCTAGAGAGATTCTACGTAGGGATGCGAGATGGACTCAATGTGACATGTATTGAGCACCTGAATTATGTTAAAGAAGCAGATCTTGAACAGATTGGCATTAGTAGACCAGGTATGTCTTGTAAAATTTGATATTTGAAGATTGTTATTTTGTTTGATTTTCTTTGTGTACTTAAAGCCCTACAGTGGTGAATATAATCATTTAGTGCCTTTAATATGGTTTGTGTATAAGTACGTCTTTGTATTTATTGCTGTTTTTGGTGGTTTGTCAACAGGACAGCGACGATTATGGGAAGCTGTCAGACGTTACAAAACCAACATGCGACCACGGTCATGGATGGTTAAGGTATTTTACATCTTTACATACCCCCTCTTTTTATTCATTCACTTAGCCTACCTGTGATCATCACTGTCTATTTTGTACTAGGCCTTCAGTGGTCGCACCCCAGAAGGAAGTGAGCAGTTTAATGGTGTTGGGTCAGGCCAGGGGCCAGAACCAGGGCGCGCACTCCCCTGTCTTATCCAGGACAGTGAACTGATCTTTGGGGACAGGCTAGGCTCAGGTTCCTTTGGGGTAGTTAGAAAAGCAGAATGGCAAACACCGACTGGACGAGTGGTGAGTGCTTTACACCAAATATGAGTATGTGTATAGGAATAAATGAAGAGTTTATTTGCAAAAACAGATAACTCAGTTTTTAACATTTTCAAAAATCATGTTTTTTATTATGTTATCATGTTTTTATTGTGTTAGTTATCTGTATTTTTTAACCTAACCAAAATAACCCAACTGCAGTTTGATTGAGATTCATTGGAATGCACAATGAAAAAACATGATTTTTGAAAATGGTTAAAAACTGAGTTACCTGGTTTTGCAAATTAACTCTTCAAATACTACACTAACAGCCTTGTTTCCCCATTTTAAGTTGCCTGTAGCAGTGAAAACCTTGAGGGGTGGCGGACCCAGATACGGAGATGTGGTGACCGAATTCCTCCAGGAAGTTTCGACCATGCAGTCTCTGCACCACCCCAACATTATACATCTGTATGGCGTTGTCCTTACTCATCCTCTTAAAATGGTAATTTTAACTTTTTTTTGTAAGATCATATTCTGTACTAATAATTGATTCTTGGTATTATGTACTGTATATAAATATAAATCAATTATTCCCTTTTCATATTTGTTTTATTGCTCATTAAAGGAGTATCAATCTTGCTGATATTCAGACCAAAAACATGATTGTGAGTGTGATATAACTGCTTTTATATCCCAGTTCAATAAATAAGAAGTTAATATTTAGTAACATGCATTTTAGACACAATATTGCCCTTTTACTTACTTGTGTAATCTTGTGCAACTCTAACGTAAATACTTTCAAACAAAGCAGAATTAGCTGCTGCATGTTCCATAATGAATCAGTGTATTTGAGCGAATCTGTTGAATGAATTATTCAATGACTCCCTCATAAAGACTTGTTTAATTCCTGGATAAATCATGTTTTTGAACAAATCGATTTATACAATGATTCACTAAGTCACTTATAAAGAAAATAATTTTCGCCACTTGTGCAACAAGTGTAACTTGCAGAAACTGCAAATGTAACTTGCAGAAAGTTGGAAATAAATTAATTTTATTCAGCAGGGATGCATTAAATGTATGTAATGTACTAAATTGCAAAACTATTTCACAATACTACTGTTTTACTGTATTTTTAATCAAATAAATGCAACTTTGGGAAGCATAAGAGTTAAAAACATGAAAAAATCTTACTGACCCCAAACTTTTGAACAGTAGTGTTATTGGTAATGTTATTGCAATGCTGGTTATGTGAAGACAGATGACATAATTAAACTTTCTTTTTATCAGGTAACGGAGCTGGCTCCCCTTGGCTCTTTATACGACACTCTGCGTCTACGACAGGGAGAATATCCTCTTTCACGACTCTGGCTCTTCAGCACACAGATTGCTGCAGGTATGGAGTACCTAGAGTCCAGACGCTTCATCCACAGAGACCTCGCTGCCCGGAATGTGCTCTTGGCTTCTAGAGAACTAGTGAAGATTGGAGACTTTGGACTGATGAGAGGCTTGGATCTGGACAGGGACCACTATATCATGACGGCACACAAACGCATCCCCTTCGCATGGTGAGAAGCTGGATTCGAAGAAACAGAAAGAGCTATTTCTGAATTCTGAGAACAATTCCAGAAATCCAGAAATTCTAGAAAGAATGAGTTTAATGAAGAAAGGTTCATAGTAATTGAGATATGTAATTCCAGCCTTTTTCTTACTTTCCATAGGTGTGGTCCTGAGAGTTTACGTGTGGGTACTTTCTCTCACGCTTCAGATGTCTGGATGTTTGGTGTCACATTGTGGGAAATGTTCACTTACTGTGAGGAGCCCTGGCTGGGGCTGTCTGGCAGACAGGTACATATGTCGGTTTGTTGCTGTGTTCTGTTTATTAACTGCAGCTGTTATAAGCACTATTTCCTTTGATGACTAAGTGACATGTTGTGTTTTTATAGATCTTATATCGTGTCGAGCGGGAAGGTGAGAGGTTGGATAGGCCTTCAGACTGTCCGCAGGAGTTATATTCTGTGATGCGTAAATGTTGGGCCTGCAGTCCTGCTGACCGACCGACCTTCTCTCAGCTCTCCACCATGGTAGCAGAGGTCAGTCTTAAAGGGGTCCTATTATACTCTTTTACAATGTCTTGAATTTGTTTTGGGGGTATACTAGAACATGCTCTCATGCTTGGTGGTTCGAAAAACGCATTATTTTTTACATAATTGACATTATTACAATACCTTTCTCCCCAGCCTGGCACAAACGGCTCGATTAGTTCCGGGTTTGCTGAACGCCCGCCTTTCGAAAAATGAAATGTGATGTGATTGGTTAGCTATCCCAGTGCGTCGTGATTGGCGAACAGCTTAGACGGTGTTTTAGTACTACCCCGCCCCTTGCCAAAGCAGCAAGTTTAGTTAAGGATGGCGTCAATAAGGATGGCGTCAATATTGCCATATCAATTTGAGCCGGATTCAGACCCAGAGAATATTGAACAAGAGGATCGCGCAGAACCTTTGCACGCACGGATATTGCAAGACATATTAGAGTGGTAACCAGTGTTGGGAGTAACGCATTACAAAAGTAATAATATTACAGTAGTATATTAC
>NW_015638975.1:3176297-3199653 GCF_001515625.1 Sinocyclocheilus rhinocerous | reverse complement strand
ATGGGAAACACTGTAGTCTCATAATTGAAGTGTAAATTCTGCAGATTACATCATTGTCCAGTATTGTACTGTCAGCAATTTATTATAAAAACGTTTTCATAATTGTAACATACATATTTACATACATAATTATTCAGGTGCATGTGTAATAACTTGCGAAAACTTGATGCTACAGCAGCACTTCTTCTTCGTCGTCATCTTGTCTGATGCACTCAACCATGCGTCCTTACCATAGACTGTATGGTTCTAACCTCGCCCCTCCCCACCCCACAACCATTCGAATTTCCGTAGGTGGGAATTATTAATGATATTCTAATGGACCGCTTTGTGACATCACAAAACCCCGAAAACAAAGGCTGTAGTCCAAACGAGTAGTTGTAGTTCTTGAAAAGGGATTTTTAAAAAACGAAATATCTCCCTTTGGAGTGGACTTTGAGATTTGTAAGTTTGAAGATCTTTTTTATGCCCAAACATACACACTACACACTGACTAAAATTCAAAAAGTGAAAAAGCATAATAGGACCCCTTTAAAGCTCTGCCTCTCATTAATCTCATTAATATTCATTAGAATAACATTTAAAACTTTGGGGTCAGTAAGACTTTTTTTCAATAAGAAATGTTTATTGAGCACCAAATCAGCATATTAGAACGATTTCCGAATGATCGTGTTACACTGAAGACTGGAGTAATGGCTGCTGAAAATTCAGCTTTGCCATTACAGGAATACATTACATTTTAAATTATATTAAAACACAAAAAAGTTATTTTATATTGTAATTAACAAAATGGCTGTTTTACTGTATTTCTGATCAAATAAAGGCATAAGAGCATAAGACACTTCTTTCAAAAGCATTAAAAAAATCGTATAGTACAAGTGTACCTCTTGTGCTATAGATATTACAAAAAAGCTTATCTAAAACCAGGAGCATTTTCCCCAGTCTTAGCACAGTGTGTTAATTGTGTACATGTACTATAATTAATGAATGATACACACAGAATCTATTTTTTAGCTCACATTCCTCTCTCTTTCTTTTTAATGTATTTTTCAGGCTCAGCCTATGGAGCTTCGAGCAGTGAAAGACTTCACAGAGCTCAGAAAACTCACTCTACAGGCGAATGATCTAGTGACTGTAATAGATCATGGGTAAGACAGGGGTTTGAGGGCAATCAAGATAAAGGAATGAAAAAAATTCATTTAATTTTCATTTCAATTAGATTTTTCTTTCTTCTATTTCTCCCTTTATTTTCATTTACTTTTTTATTAATTTTAACATAAATTTTCTATATTGTCAGTTTCCTTACCTTATACCCTTGGCATTGTTAAAAGTTGTTATCAGTCATGCCAATAAATCTTTGCTGACTCTCACTCTGATAAAGGTTGTGGGTAATTATTAACCTGCCTTCCCTCCCTTTGACTTAGTAGAATTCAATTCATAGCTCAACCTACCTCAAGCTCACGTTTAGAAAAAAAATGAAAGAACAGATTCGGATTGACTAGGTACCAATTACTTTGTCCAGTTTTACGTAAACTTTAGTGACATTTTATAGAATTCAAATAGCAGATTGAATATAGATTTAACAATAGACTGAATTTTGGAGCACAAATGTAGAGCACACAGACCAAAAATGGTCAAAAATGCAAAGGAGCTGTAGATTATCTGTCTAAATTTATTTGTAAAGTAAAAAGTAGAGATTGCTAAATAGGGCTTTGTGGTGATCCTCAGAAACGGTAAAAATGACTGCCCTTTGATCTCTGTACTTTTATGCTCTTGTGTTTTATTGTAGGCTGGAAATGTGTGAGTGGAAGGGCCAAAACCAGAGAACTCTAAGTGTTGGCTGGTTTCCCCCTGCATTGGCTGCCCCGGCTCTCACAGTAGCAGTTCCTGCGCCTGGTCCGGCTCTGATCTCTTCCCCTGTTAAAGGCAGTCTACAGCACACTGGCCATGGAGACACGGACCAAGCACGCAGCTGGGGCAACCCAGAACGAATAGATGAGTGAGTGACTTTTTAAATTAAGTTATAAACTATAAGCTTTGAATTCACTAAGCAGTTGTCACTCGAATTAGACTGTGTGTGTGTGTGACTTTTGCCAATTTCTGTGTACTTTTAAGCTCCAGACGTTGGAGGATTCCATTATCAAGAGAGAAGGAAGGCTCCAATCTGACGAAAATGGCAGGTAAGGACTTAAAATATACTGTAACAAACTTCACACACTATCATTTGAGCATTATTCAAGGCCTGAATTTAATATAAAAGAGGTTATTGTCTTGTACACATACACTAACATTCAAAAGTTAGAGGTCAGCAGGATTTCTTTAAAAAACATTTTTTAATTCAATAAGGGATGCATTAAATTGATCAAAAGTAACTGTGAAGACTTTTACATTGTTACAGAAGATTTCTGTTTCAAATGAACTTTCAATTCATCAAAGAATCCTGAATCCTAATAAAAATCACGAATTCCACAAACAATTGAAGTAGCACAACTGTTTTCAACATGATGATAATAATAAATGTTCCTTGAGCACCAAATCAGCATGTTAGAATGATTTCTGGAGGACCACGTGATAATGTATCCAGTCACGTTCTGTGTCTTACTTTCAATCTTCAGGCATCTCAAGGAGTCTGGAGTCTGTCCTTGGTGGTCCACAGGACAAAGGTCGAGGTCCTGGTGGGAATGCAGCTCAGAGAGCCGACCCACGCAGACTCATGCAGTGCAATTTAATGCAAGATCCACGCAGGTTTAGTGATGCTATTGTCATCCCACCTGCACGGCCACCACCCCCCAGCTTCAAATGCATCAGCCCACCAAACACTGGCTTCAAATGCGTCAAACCCCAGATGATGACCCAGGATCGGAGACCAGTAAACCCAGCGGGCTGGGCCCCTCAAACTCATTCACAGCTACAGTTCCAGTTCCAGTTCCAACCACAGCAGCAGTGTTTAGGGAATAGCAACCTTGCCAGGATGGCACATCTGGCCAAGTCAAGCCCTCAGTTAGATGATGGCCCTGAGAAAGAGAAGGAGAGAGACAAAGAGCAAGAGAAAGAGAAAGAAAGAGAGCGGGAGAAGGCAAAGGAGAGGTATCCGCCACAAGTTAACAAGGAAGCGGTCATAGCGCAAGTATGCAGATTTCCTCAGATCCAACAACTTTGCTTTGCCTTGTAAAAGTGTTTTCAGTACTTATAACAGTAGAATAGACTGACACACACACACACGTTTGTTTCTGTGAATTGTGGGGACATTCCATAGACTTCTATTACTTTTATACTGACCAAATTATATTTTTTATCCCCTAACCCTAAACCTACCCCTTACAGAAAACCTGTTTACATTGTTACACTTTCAGATAAACATCATTTACTATTTTTAATCATTTTTTTTCCCTCGTGGAGACTGCAGGCTGGTCCCCACAATGTAGCATAAACAAGCACACACACACACACATGCTCATTTCACAAAATAGAAAACTGTTCATTTAAATTGCAATAATATTTCACAATTATAGTGTTTTTACTGTATTTTTGCTAACATTTTTTTAATAATACAGTTCCTATTTAATGCTGTTGCTGATATGTTAAATGCTGATTGGTCATCAGGTTCAGGAGGCAGTACATGGAGTGACCATTGAGCAGGTTCAGAAAGCTCTGTATCGCAGTGACTGGAATCCTGTACGGGCGGAGCAGCAGCTTAAGGTAATAGAGAATGAACCCTTGTTTATTCAATGTAAATCATTTCAATTAATTCATCGCATTACTTGTACTTATTCTTTTGTTTTTCCATTACATCATTAGACAGACCAGCTGTATTACATGACTCAGAGCTCTCGTGAGGAATGTCAAAAAATCCTTGCCCGCTACAAGTGGGACCTGCAGCTGGCAGGACGTTACATCATACGACAAGACAGAGATAGAGACAGAGACAGAGACAGAACTGCGCTGGATAGAAGAGGAGAAAGAGTTTAATGCAAGACAATGTTAACTCGTAAGATGGTTCATAATTATTGAGGATTTCACCCTGAAGTTTCCATCCACCTCCAATGTGAAACTATCTATAGTGACTCTGTATTATGTGCTTAATTAATACATTTGTGACATCAGTTATTTGTTTGGAAAGACAGCATAATCATTCTTTTTAAATGCAGAATGACATTCTAGTTGCCATTGTGACTATTGTTAGTTTGCAGTTTTTGTATATAAATTAGGTTTGTTAAAATGTTAAATGTGTTAAATTCAGCAAAACTGTGTAAATGTATATGATGAATTTGTAAATACAAAGTGTTATAAATATTTGTATCTGTTTAATAAAATAAAACATGCATTTTTATTTGTTTGTTTTCTGATTTTCATACATTATTAGAAGTTAAAACACAACAGGTTATGGAAAATAACATGCTGAATATTTACCATAAAGATATGGCTCAGTTTCTCCAGGTTGACTCCAGGTAACAATGTCAAGGCACAAACGGGTATATTTATTGCAAAGACAAAGTGAGACACGTAAAATGCTTACATATGAATTGAAATGAAAACGTCTTCAGAAACTTATCAATACTGTTTATTCAGTTTTATAGCTAACCCTGTGCAAATAAATGTTCTGTGAAGTTACATCAACTCTAATGGGACATGCAAGTGAAAAGAAGTGAAAAGTCCCCAAAGAGAAGGAGAGAGAAACTAGGTTGTTTTGCTGTACCCAAAACAACCACAGTGTGTCATAGTTACACATATGTTTGACAGATCTCAGTCTTTCAATGCGTTATAAATGTAGCTACTTACATTCTGCTATCAATATGTCTGCTGTATAGTGGGACTGGGACTATTATTTAAGGAAACATAGTTGTCTTCAAAACACAACCAGACCGAGGCATTTGAGCAGACAATATTGGATTCCAGGTGCTTGTAGGCACCTTTCACTGAGCTCATGTCGGTAGTGTTGAAAACATGATGATCATTTAAAATGTAGCCTAATGGAATTCCCATTGGATGATCCATCAAAAAATATTTTACAGAGATATAAATAAAAAAAATAAAAAAAATCCAGAGCATGCGTGTGCGAGTTGGTTTGCCAGGTAAAAATACAATTAGGCTACGTGTAAAATGTCATTGTTAACTGTGTCTGATATGACAACTACGCTAGTCATAGTCCCATGAAATGATAAATAGCAAATAACACATACTGAATTTCCGTTATTTTTTGTTTATTTTTAGTAAAATCAAATGAGACCTTGTTGTTTGTAACTGTAAGCCAGCGGAGCAGAGAGCCAGGGTGGAGCCGGCGGAGCAGAGGACCAAGGCGGAGCTGGCAGAGCAGAGAGCCAGGGTGGAGCCGGTGCAGCAGAGGGCCAAGGCGGAGCCAGCAGAGCAGAGGGCCAAGGCGGAGCCGGCAGAGCAGAGAGCCAGGGTGGAGCCGGCGGAGCAGAGGGCCAAGGCGGAGCCAGCAGAGCAGAGAGCCAGGGTGGAGCCAGCGGAGCAGAGAGCCAGGGTGGAGCCAGCGGAGCAGAGGACCAAGGCGGAGCTGGCAGAGCAGAGAGCCAGGGTGGAGCCGGTGCAGCAGAGGGCCAAGGCGGAGCCAGCAGAGCAGAGGGCCAAGGCGGAGCCGATGACCACCAGAGCAGACAAAGCGTTCATAAGTGGACACCCCCATCTTAAGAGGCGCGGAAGTGGACAACACCACCACTGGAGGATCTGCAGCGAACGCCGCCACCTCTGGAGGTTCTGCAGCGAATGCCGCCACCTCTGGAGGTTCTGAAACAATAGCAACAGGAGCTTCATTAAACACAGGGAGTTCAGAAATATTGTATGAGGTTGGAATGGAGGCGCCAGGGAAAACCAAGAGATTGGGGATGAGTGCCCCTGCTGTTTTAGGAGGAGCAGAAGCGGATGTCACCATCATGAAAGGTTCTGCAACAAAAGTTGCCAACTCTGGGGGAGCTGGAGTGGACTCAGGGACCAGAGTAAGCTCAGAAGTGGATTCGAGGACAGGAACAGACTCGGGAATGGATTCTGAGATTAGAGCGGACTCTGGATCAGACTCATAGGCCGGAGCGGACGCATGAGCTGGGGTGAACTCTGGAGCAGACTCAGAAATGGATTCTGGAACTAGAACCGGCTTGGGGATAAATTCAAGTACTGGAGCAGGCTCTGGGACTGGAGCGGGCTCTGAGTCAGAAGCGGGCTCTGGGACTGGAGCAGGCTCTGGATCAGATTCAAAGACTGGAGAGGGTTCTGGGGTAAACTTAGGGACTAGAGTGGGCGCCACCACCTCGGGAGGTTCTGCAGTGGAAGCTGCAACCTCTGGGGAAACTACGGTGGTGTGTGCAGCCCAAACACAGAGAATGGCCGTAGCCATAACTGGCAGGACAGAGAGTACATTATCTATCTCCAAGACTGACTGTGCTATGCCTGGGGAACTGGAGTGAGTAGCTGCCGGCAGGCTTGAGAACACTGAGTCTGCCTGGCTCGGGAGCGATGAGTCTGTGTGGCTCGGGATGACAGCTATGACGTGATGAGACTCTGGATGATCAGCTGTGACTTGACATGACTCAGGCTCTGGAAGATCAGCAGGCTCTGGAAGATCATCCTTCTAATGTGAGACAGCTGTGAACTGATGATGAGATCTAATGAGTGACAGGTGATGCAATAGATGATGAGTCCGGCAAAGGATTATGGGGAATGTAGTCCAGGGTGAATGGCAAAAGTCAGGGATGGAGTGCCCACTGGTGGAGCTCATGGGCACTCCAGTTGGTGATCGTGACAGTAACTATGGCAATGTCTGCCCCAAGACTGCACAAAACATTTCCACTACGAGAGAAAGCGGCAGCCGCACGGCGATTCCTGGATGTCATAATCTCCATATGATTATCTCGACAAAATGATCTCGTAGCCACGACATATTATCATGCTCCCACGAGTTAATATGATGTTCCCAAAAAATAAATATCTCGTGGCCACGACGTATTATCATGTTTTCACGAGGATTATAATGACTTATACTGTCTTTTTACGCGTTGCCTTGCATCGCACCTTGTAAACATAAAACCATGTCTGCATTTGTGACAAACTGGCAAAACTCGTTCAGAACAAAAAATCCGCTGTTTGAAAATACATGTCTATTAAAAAAAAAAAAACTACCATAAAAAATTCAGTTGTGTTAAATTTCAAATGTTCAATATTCAAGTTTAAAAAAAAATCTAATTCAGAACTATGTTAAATGACACATAAAATTCAGTTTTGTTAAATTACACTTTTTGAATTTACACAATTCAAATTCAAATAGTTTTGACATATTATGAGCTCCATAACTATCAGGGTTAGGTGCTTCTACACCCTTGTTAATCAGCTATCATTTCACACTAATTTTAGGAATAAATTCTGGGTAGGGTTAGGTTTAGGGGTAGGGATTAGGTTTAGTCTATATTTTTGGACAGTAATGTTGATCCAGGATCAACAAAAGATGGAAGACAATATTTAATATACACATGGGCCTATAATTTAGTATTTTGTCTCTAATGAAAAGTAGTCTGTTCCCTGTAGCCTCTTCTGGAACTATTTTATCAATAAAGATATGGACGTGCATTTATGTGTTTAGTCTGCTGAAGTACTATTTATTTTGTCCCTTAGATAAAAATATTTCATGTTTTTAAATTTTTTATTTTAATAATATTTATTTCACAGTATAGGAACAACAGCATAAAAGGGAATGTAAGTGTATTTACTCTTCAAAGTTAAGTACACATCAGTGAGGATTAGATCTCTGTATTTAGTATCATGTTCAATATCGTGGAACCAGATGGCTGAAAGCTGGAGCCAAATAAAAAAATGGTGTATACTAAAGAAAGCGAAAGTGAATGCTACAGAAGTTATTTCTGAGTTCTTTTTTTTTTTTACTCTTTTCATTCATAATGAGGGCTCAAATAACTAAAATATATATAACTGTGTTTTGTAAGTAGCCTACCATTAAAAAAAGTTAAAGTCAAATAAATTATTTAGTTTAGTTTTTTTTTTACTTTTTTGTGCCATTTTCCTGGAGAATTTGGATATTATTAGTAACATTTTTTACTTTACAAGAACATCACCAATTTGCAGACTGCATTTAACCTTTAAGACTGCAAAATCTGGTAAAGGGGTTGTAATGCAAGTAAACAGGTTGGACAAGAACAAGTATATCTTGTTGACTTCTTATGCCCTTGACTGTCTAACATGATTCTACTGGGTCCTGATTGCATGGTTAAATGTGCATTTAACCTTTCATTTTGGTGGGCATAAAAGGCTAATCTTTTTCCCTGTTTTTAAAGAGTACCTTTCTTAATTTAAAAAGAGATACTGCTTCAAAACTTTCTTTATGATGGTTTATAGTAAGTTGTGGTAAACATTAGACATTAGTTCCTTGGTGATTTTGTTGTGAAAGTCCAATTTGTAACAGTAAATATTGAACAGGTCTAATATTGTTACAATGTGTGTACATGTTTTAAAATAAGCCTACATTTCAACACATTTTAGTTTCTTGTTCGGCAGAAGTAATCCTATGAATGTGAAACCTGAAAAATGCACAAGTAACAACAAATCAAAAGAATGTTTAATTGACTATATTTATATTTGCACAGTAGCAGTATATGATTGTCAGTTTTGTCTAGAGCTAAATACGAGTACGAGAGCTAAAAAATAGTGCTGACATCATCAGAAACTGACATTTTGAAGAGTTACAGCCGAATGGCAGTACATTTGGTTCATTTGTGCTGTACAAATAAAACTACAAGGTTGTGGAAAACACTGTTCAATATTTTCCTAACAGTGCATGTGTGCTGAAAGCACTAAAATTCACTAAAAAGGAAAGTAGAACTGAAGAATATTCCATTCCAAGGAACAGATGAGGTCCCCACGAGTCCATTGAAGTGTGTAGGTTTCTCCATCTTGACAAAGGTTGCCTGCCTGTTTTGCATTTTTCTCTATGACGGCATTAGTAGTATGTATACTGTCATTCAGACCATACCACACTCTCACTCAAACCGCCTGCATATGACTGTTTCTGCTATGGGAGGAGAGAAAAGCAGTTCTCTGAAAAGCAAACTCCCTCAAATGGAAAGCAGACTCATCAAATCATCTGCATATGCAAAACTGGGATTTGCTCCAGGTCCTTATTAATCCTTACAGACTCCATACTGGCCTCTCAGAGACAGGATATTATAAATGTAGACACTCTTTAAAAAAGAAAAAGAAAAAAAAGGAAGGCATTTCATGATGCCCTTAATAATTTTAGAAATAAATGTCCACCTTTGTCAAAGAACATGATGTCCTGTAAGAAGAAAAGGAAAGAGAAAAAGAGATCATTCCAAACAAGAATCATTACTATAATGCTATATATTTTAATACAACTGTATGCTGTTGATATTTTCTTAACTGATGTAATTTCAAAATATATAGTGCCTTGTCTAAATCATTTTCAAAACAGCTAAAAATATCAGCTATGAATGAACTTTCCTAGCATACAATATTCTGTGAATCGCTGAAATCATTGGCTTAATACTCACAATAAAGAGGCAAGCACCCAAAAGTACAGCCTTCATTTTAACATCCATGTCCAGAGGGAACTGGATACAAAAGTTGCTGGCATCACTGATGCATTTCTTTAATAAACCACTCCGTTGTTTTGTGATTCGACCAAAAGACTGTTCACCAATAATGCCTTTAACCTAAAGACAGACCTTCTTAGTGGTGCAAAAGACATGTGTAATCCTAACATCAAATGCTAAACACCTTTAAACTTATCTTGCCTGAAATAAACGTTACCTCAAAGTCTATGTCACCACAGCATTTGAATGGAAGGAAGGGTCCCTGGATCTTCAGTAGTACCTCATTATTGGGGCCCAGGATGGTGAATTTTGGTAAAAAGGACCACTCCTGTTTCACATAGCCTATGATTACTCCAGGGGGAGCCTGTACCTCAATCTGAGGGTGGAAAATGCACATCAATTAATAAACAACAAAATAAAGTATGTCAAAAAATGTGCAATAAGCAGACAACCTCATTTATAAGGCACCTTGGAGTGACAGGTGCTTCAAGAGCACCGAATAGAAATTTATAGCAGTTTCCACATTTCTAATAGGAATGCTACATCCTCTCCAATTTAAGTGTACATTTAAAAAAGAGTAACTGCAAAAAGTTCTAGAGTATGGAATATTAAATAGTGAATCGAATAACTCAAATAGTGATAGACACATGATAGACACGTGCCTAAGAAGCATGTACTGTAAACACACTGCTAAAAATAGAGCACTTTCCATCTCATGCTAAATCAGTTTAACCCCCGTACCACTGTCCCATAAATAGAATAAGCTCAAATCACTGCACAGCTGCTTGCAAGCATGTTCTTCAAAACTCAACAACTAAATCATATCATATTCTAGCAAGATTAGTTTGAAATTACCCCTTCAAATTGCTATCCTCAACCTTTGACTGCAGAATTAGGGGAAAAAAGCAAAATTGTGTCAACAAAGTTTTTTTTTTTTTTTAAAGAGTCAACCAAAAAGATTAATGAAACAGCTTCAAACTTGCTTGTGAGCAGCTCAATCCCTCACTAAACCATCAGTCATTTTTATATATATATATAGGATATACTATATATATAGGTTTGTGAGAATTGAATCTCTTGTTGTAGATTATGAACATCCCTTCGTTACAGCACATAGTTGTGACCGTTGATAAAAGCTAAACTATGCAAATCTTTAATAAGCAATTACGTAAATTGTCAATTGTCAATCATTCTAGGTCAAAGATTGACTATTTTTTGGTCTGAAGCCCATGCAGCATGTTGGAACTCCTTTCAACATTTGTGTTAAAATGTTTTATTTAGCTGATATATTAGCCTTGACAAGATAAAGTCTGTTCTACCTCTTGCAGGAAGCAGCGCATTGGTCTGTGCAACTGAATGACCTCTTGGTCCATGCTGTCCTTAATATGCATTTTAAAACCGTGTGCTGGACCAAAGAAATTGCGTATAAAGCAGTCACTGTCTTCTTTGGCGTGGTAGATCTCTTGCCCGATGCTGTTCTTGATCTCATACTGGTTGTTAGTCTCAAAGCCAGTTAATACTGTAGACAAGTATGATCAAAGATTGCCAGATTAAAATATCTCTTAGGTTTAAACAGTGAAAGTATGCAATATTTTAGAGTGTTAACAGAAATGCTTTCAAGCATTGGCAGTGCTCTAACATACTTAATAAAAAACAAACAAGAAGGGACTAGGAGAAGAAGACTCACTCTCTATACACTCTATTTTTTGGTGAATAAGTATCTGGTCGATCTGAAATGCACAAAAAATAACAGGTAGTAACCAGACATCACACTTCCAGAAAGAAGTATTGATAGAACGAGACAGATAAGGCCCACCTGAGTGAAGTACTCGAGACCGGGTGGTACTCCAAAAAGTAGAACTGGTGGAGGAACTGCAGGTGCTAGAGACGTTTGTGAGGAGGATGGAGATACACCATCATTAGCCTTTCATTGTCTACAGCATTAATGTTCATTAAGTACATCCACACTATTCAACAAAGTAGCCTACATAGGAAACTATTAAATTAATAGTCTGTTTTGAGAAGTACAAGTTGAGCTGTTTAGCTTGTTCATAACTGATTTAATTGTATGTTGTTAAGCCTAATTTGCTTCCAACTTTAAAAGAAGCAACATTTGCATATCTAAATATTATAGAACACACTATGCTTACCTGCATATGGCTGAGCTTGGTGAAGTGCTGGGCTGCTTGGATCAGACTGTGTCAAGACTGACTGAACTGGAGGTGGTTGATTCACTGACTGAAGTTCTATGACTTCTGACTGAGGCATGGGATTTGAAAGGTTGTTTTGGACGGGATGACCTAGTTTAAGACAATAATCAACATTTTTTATTTTATTGATTTGCGTCCTTATTTGTATTGATGTTCTCCCGTGTTCCTAGATCATTGATTGAACTGACAAAAAAAGAGACAACAAAGTACATTTGAAAATGTTAACTTTTATTGTATATGAGAAAAAGGCCATTGTTTTAGTTGAACATGTGAACATCTAAATATATCATTCACATACACATTTATTCTTTTTACCTGCATATGCCTGAATCTGGTGTGGTGCTGGATTACCTGGACTAGACTGATTCCTGACTGTCTGAACTGGAGGTGGATGATTGCCTGACTGGAGCCCTGCAGGTGGAGGAACCTGCTCAGGTACACCATAACGTTGCACAGGATATGCTGATATGTGCTGTCCTGGCTGAGGCATTTGGACTGGATAGCCAAGTTTAAGACAATAATCAACAATGTGAGAAAACCATGACAGTTTTAGTTTTAATAATCTAGTAAATTTGACCAATAATAACGTTTTTATATCATTTCAATATCCAAATACTTCAAATTTCTCAAATACTTTTATTATTATTATTATTATTATTATAATTATTATTACCTGTGTATGACTGAACCTGGTGAGGTGCTGAGTTACTTGGACTAGACGGATTCATGACTGTCTGAACCGGAAGTGGTTGATTCTGTGGCTCTAGCCCCGCGGCTGGAGGAACCGGTCCAGGTCCTGCTGTCTGAGGTATGGTGGAGGGTAAGTAATTTTGGATTGGGTAGCCTACTTTAAGACAATAATCAATAAAGTGTGAAAACCATGAACTTTTTAGATTTAATAATCTCGTTCATTTCCTTATGACATTCCAATAATAATGTTTTTTTTTAGAACATTTAAACATCTAAATTTTACAAACTTCTCAAACATTCTATGTTTACCTGTGTATGACTGAACCTGGTGAGGTACTGGATTACTTGGACCAGGCAGATTCATGACTGTCTGAACCAGAAGTGGTTGATTCTGTGGCTCTAGCCCCGCGGCTGGAGGAACCGGTCCAGGTCCTGCTGTCTGAGGTATGGCACTTGGAGGGTAATTTTGGATTGGGTAGCCTACTTTAAGACAATAATCAATAAAGTGTGAAAACCATGAACTTTTTAGATTTAATAATCTCGTTCATTTCCTTATGACATTCCAATAATAATGTTTTTTTTTAGAACATTTAAACATCTAAATTTTACAAACTTCTCAAACATTCTATGTTTACCTGTGTATGACTGAACCTGGTGAGGTACTGGATTACTTGGACCAGGCAGATTCATGACTGTCTGAACCAGAAGTGGTTGATTCTGTGGCTCTAGCCCCGCGGCTGGAGGAACCGGTCCAGGTCCTGCTGTCTGAGGTATGGCACTTGGAGGGTAATTTTGGATTGGGTAGCCTACTTTAAGACAATAATCAATAAAGTGTGAAAACCATGAACTTTTTAGATTTAATAATCTCGTTCATTTCCTTATGACATTCCAATAATAATGTTTTTTTTTAGAACATTTAAACATCTAAATTTTACAAACTTCTCAAACATTCTATGTTTACCTGTGTATGACTGAACCTGGTGAGGTACTGGATTACTTGGACCAGGCAGATTCATGACTGTCTGAACCAGAAGTGGTTGATTCTGTGGCTCTAGCCCCGCGGCTGGAGGAACCGGTCCAGGTCCTGCTGTCTGAGGTATGGCACTTGGAGGGTAATTTTGGATTGGGTAGCCTACTTTAAGACAATAATCAATAAAGTGTGAAAACCATGAACTTTTTAGATTTAATAATCTCGTTCATTTCCTTATGACATTCCAATAATAATGTTTTTTTTTAGAACATTTAAACATCTAAATTTTACAAACTTCTCAAACATTCTATGTTTACCTGTGTATGACTGAACCTGGTGAGGTACTGGATTACTTGGACCAGGCAGATTCATGACTGTCTGAACCAGAAGTGGTTGATTCTGTGGCTCTAGCCCCGCGGCTGGAGGAACCGGTCCAGGTCCTGCTGTCTGAGGTATGGCACTTGGAGGGTAATTTTGGATTGGGTAGCCTACTTTAAGACAATAATCAATAAAGTGTGAAAACCATGAACTTTTTAGATTTAATAATCTCGTTCATTTCCTTATGACATTCCAATAATAATGTTTTTTTTTAGAACATTTAAACATCTAAATTTTACAAACTTCTCAAACATTCTATGTTTACCTGTGTATGACTGAACCTGGTGAGGTACTGGATTACTTGGACCAGGCAGATTCATGACTGTCTGAACCAGAAGTGGTTGATTCTGTGGCTCTAGCCCCGCGGCTGGAGGAACCGGTCCAGGTCCTGCTGTCTGAGGTATGGCACTTGGAGGGTAATTTTGGATTGGGTAGCCTACTTTAAGACAATAATCAATAAAGTGTGAAAACCATGAACTTTTTAGATTTAATAATCTCGTTCATTTCCTTATGACATTCCAATAATAATGTTTTTTTTTAGAACATTTAAACATCTAAATTTTACAAACTTCTCAAACATTCTATGTTTACCTGTGTATGACTGAACCTGGTGAGGTACTGGATTACTTGGACCAGGCAGATTCATGACTGTCTGAACCAGAAGTGGTTGATTCTGTGGCTCTAGCCCCGCGGCTAGAGGAACCGGTCCAGGTCCTGCTGTCTGAGGTATGGCACTTGGAGGGTAATTTTGGATTGGGTAGCCTACTTTAAGACAATAATCAATAAAGTGTGAAAACCATGAACTTTTTAGATTTAATAATCTCGTTCATTTCCTTATGACATTCCAATAATAATGTTTTTTTTTAGAACATTTAAACATCTAAATTTTACAAACTTCTCAAACATTCTATGTTTACCTGTGTATGACTGAACCTGGTGAGGTACTGGATTACTTGGACCAGGCAGATTCATGACTGTCTGAACCAGAAGTGGTTGATTCTGTGGCTCTAGCCCCGCGGCTGGAGGAACCGGTCCAGGTCCTGCTGTCTGAGGTATGGCACTTGGAGGGTAATTTTGGATTGGGTAGCCTACTTTAAGACAATAATCAATAAAGTGTGAAAACCATGAACTTTTTAGATTTAATAATCTCGTTCATTTCCTTATGACATTCCAATAATAATGTTTTTTTTTAGAACATTTAAACATCTAAATTTTACAAACTTCTCAAACATTCTATGTTTACCTGTGTATGACTGAACCTGGTGAGGTACTGGATTACTTGGACCAGGCAGATTCATGACTGTCTGAACCAGAAGTGGTTGATTCTGTGGCTCTAGCCCCGCGGCTGGAGGAACCGGTCCAGGTCCTGCTGTCTGAGGTATGGCACTTGGAGGGTAATTTTGGATTGGGTAGCCTACTTTAAGACAATAATCAATAAAGTGTGAAAACCATGAACTTTTTAGATTTAATAATCTCGTTCATTTCCTTATGACATTCCAATAATAATGTTTTTTTTTAGAACATTTAAACATCTAAATTTTACAAACTTCTCAAACATTCTATGTTTACCTGTGTATGACTGAACCTGGTGAGGTACTGGATTACTTGGACCAGGCAGATTCATGACTGTCTGAACCAGAAGTGGTTGATTCTGTGGCTCTAGCCCCGCGGCTGGAGGAACCGGTCCAGGTCCTGCTGTCTGAGGTATGGCACTTGGAGGGTAATTTTGGATTGGGTAGCCTACTTTAAGACAATAATCAATAAAGTGTGAAAACCATGAACTTTTTAGATTTAATAATCTCGTTCATTTCCTTATGACATTCCAATAATAATGTTTTTTTTTAGAACATTAAATTTTACAAATTTTACAAACTTCTCAAACATTCTATGTTTACCTGTGTATGACTGAACCTGGTGAGGTCTTGGACCAGACCAGAAGTGGTTGATTCTGTGGCTCTAGCCCCGCGGCTGGAGGAACCGGTCCAGGTCCTGCTGTCTGAGGTATGGCACTTGGAGGGTAATTTTGGATTGGGTAGCCTACTTTAAGACAATAATCAATAAAGTGTGAAAACCATGAACTTTTTAGATTTAATAATCTCGTTCATTTCCTTATGCATTCCAATAATAATGTTTTTTTTTAGAACATTTAAACATCTAAATTTTACAAACTTCTCAAACATTCTATGTTTACCTGTGTATGACTGAACCTGGTGAGGTACTGGATTACTTGGACCAGGCAGATTCATGACTGGCTGAACCGGAAGTGGTTGATTCTGTGGCTCTAGCCCCGCGGCTAGAGGAACCGGTCCAGGTCCTGCTGTCTGAGGTATGGCATTTGGAAGGTACCTCTGGACTGGATAGCCTAGTTTAAGACAAAAATTGAGAGTGAAAGTGAAAACCTTGAATGTTCTAAGATTCAAGTTAGTATAGTAACATAACATTTCTTCTTTATGTGCAAGCATTTGTATTGATGAGATATGTATTATATTTGAAAATATAAACTTTCATTGTCTATTTTGAAAAGCAGAGCCTTTTAGTTACACATTTGAACATCTAAATGTTATGTATCACTCAGATATATAAATGTATTGTATGTTTACCTTTATACGGCTGAATCATGTAAGGCACTGCATTAATTGGAACAGACGGATTCATGACGGGCTGAACTGGAGGTGGTTGATTCTCTGGCTGAAGCCCGGCAGGTGGAGGAGCCAGATCAGGACCTTAAAGAGAGTGAAAATCTTAAACTTTCCAGTTAGTATAGTATCAAATATTCATCTGTTTAAAACACTATTTGAATTATTTGTGTATGTAATCTGGATTACTAAATAACAGCAAAGTAAATTTAGTACAGCCTAACTATCATGTTGCTAAATTTAATTTCCTTCCGACTTTAGAAAATTAGAAACACTTAGATATACACAGTGTTGGGGAGTAACTAGTTACATTTTCTTGTTATGATTTTAAATATGTATTTAACCTCAGAATGATTTCAAAGTAACCTGGGATCACCGCAGAAGCTGTGGCAAGTGAGGTTCTTCCTGGGCTGGTGACTGAGTCTCTCGGCCGTGCCGTGCCGTACTGAGCCGTACCGAGCCGAGTCGTACCACGCAGTGGAAAAGCGCCATTAGTTAGCTGTCAAGTTGAAGGAGTTGGACCTCCTTATAAAAAAGCAGGAGTGTGAAGGGCAAAAGATCAGGCTTTGTGCTATAGAGGCACAAGCAGATAGGGATATTAAGATGCATCAGTTAGATTTGCGTGCTCAGGAATTAAATCGAAAACCAGTTCCTATGCCTCGCTCTAGACTCTCCTCTGCTTTATCTCCCGTGACTTCACCTGCTGTTGTTGTACCTCAAATTACTGATAATGCAACTTCTGAGCCGGATTTTGATGTTGGCAAGTATCTTAAACTTGTACCCCCATTTAGAGAAGCAGAAGTGGATTCGTATTCCATTGCCTTTGAACGGGTTGCTATGAAATTACGGTGGCCAAAAGATGTGTGGGCCCTTTTGTTGCAGTGCAGTCTTTCTGGTAAAGCGCAAGAGGTTTGCTCCACCTTACCAATAGATCAGTCGCTTGACTATGATGTAGTAAAATCTGCCGTTCTGAGAGCATTCGAGTTGGTGCCCGAGGCATACCGTCAAAAATTTAGATCACATGTGAAAACGGGCAAACAGGCGTTTGTCGAGTTCGCGAGGAAGAAAACCCTTTTTCAAGAGCTGTTCTTGCTGGAGGACTTCAAAAGTTGTATTCCGGAAAATGTTGTTGTCCATTTGATATATTTTGTCATAAATGAGCAGAAAGTTGCAACCCTTTCCGATGCCGTGGTTTTGGCCGATGAGTTCGTGTTGATGCATCGGAATGTTCCCCCCCGCACGTCGTGTTAATGTATCCCCTTCCGTTTGCGAAGTATCTGATAGGGAAGCGACACGTGTTTTCTCACGCACTGGCAAAGGTGAGGCCCAGTCGAGGGTGCGCCGTAAAAATGCTTTAAGTGATAAGCGAGCTTGCTTTTATTGTCTTGATCCCAGTCACTTAATTTCTGACTGTAAGGCATGGAAGCAAAAGAATCCCGCTTCCAAATCTAAAAGTGTTGCATTCGTACACCCCGCATTTGAGAAAAGCCACACAACCGCTACATCCTATCAGCCTTTCCTCCTGACTGGCTACGTGTCTCACTCAGTTGATTCTGAGAGTAAACCTGTCACCATTTTGAGAGACACTGGGTCAGTTCAGTCATTTATTTTAGAGGAGTTATTGCCCCGGTCTACCGAGACTTACTCTGGTACAGACGTGCTTATATGTGGAACTGGAATGGAGTGTATAAACGTTCCTCTTCACAATGTCTACTTGAAATCAGACCTCGTAACAGGTACTGTAAAACTTGGTGTACGTTCACAGCTTCCTGTCGAGGGGGTGGGCGTTATTCTGGGAAATGACCTCGCAGGGGGTGAAGTGTTTCCCCGACCAATTGTGGTCCATAACCCTAGCGTGTGTGAGCAACCTGACCTAGCACGTCAATTTCCTTCAGCTTTCCCTGCATGCATTGTGACTCATGCTCAATCATCTAAATTCAGAGACATGGAGGATCTCTCTGAATCATTTTTGGTGTCGCATGACGAATTTGTGGAAGATAAGATACCAGTAGAGCCAGAAGTTCGCCCTAACAGCGACAGTGCAGTTACATTTCCTTTTAAAGGTTGGTAAGGAGCAATTGGCTGCTGCACAGAAATTAGACCCCTCATTGGTAAAATGCATTGAAGCTGCTGTTCCTCTTAGTCAAGTGTCTAATGCTAAGGTAGCTTATTTCTGGGAAGATACGGTGCTCATGCGCAGGTGGAGGCGCAAGAATTCTTCCAAATTGTATTGTCAGCTGGTTACAGAGAGCAGGTGTTAAAACTGGCTCACAAACATTTGCTGTCAGGACACTTGGGTGTCACAAAAACCTTTCACCGAGTTTCACGGTACTTTAATTGGCCCGGATTAAAATCTGATGTATCTAACTTTTGTAGATTGTGTCCTGTATGTCAATTGGCCGGGAAACCCAACAAAAATATACCAGTTGCGCCTCTGCAGCCAATACCGGTTATGAGAGAACCTTTTGAGCAACTCCTTGTTGACTGTGTGGGTCCGGTGCCCAAATCTAAGTCAGGACACTAATATATTCTAACAATCATGTGTACCGCCACACGTTTCCTAGAAGTGATTCCTTTACGCTCGATTAAATCCAAAGTCATCATTAAAGAGTTGGTGAAGTTCTGCCCCACCTTCGGTCTGCCCCGTGTTGTGCAAACTGACCTGAGTTAGGGGTTAAACATCAGCTTTCAAGCGCGTACCACCCTGAGTCGCAGGGCGCTTGAAAGATTTTATCAAACCCTTAAATCAGTATCCTCCTACTGCATAGCCAATGGGAAGGATTGGGCTGAGGGTCTTCCATACCTTATATTTGCTGCCCGTGAAGCAGAGCAAGAGAGTCTTGGGTTTAGTTCGGCTGATCTTGTTTTCGGCCACACTGTGCGTGGTCCTTTGAAGTTGCTAAGTGAGCAGTTATTAGCTAAAGACTCTTCGCCTGTGACTGTACTTGACTATGTTAGCACTGTTCGTGAGCAATTGTATAAGGCCTGCGAACTTGCTAGAGAACACTTGGTTACAGCTCAGTCAAAAATGAACCACTACAATAAGAGAAGTGTGAACCGTGGTTTTCAACCGGGTGATAGTGTCATTGTTTTCTTCCAGGTTCTGTGTTTCGAGCTAAATACTTGGGCCCATATGAAGTCAAAGAAAAGCTCAGTGACATGAATTATGTCATTCACACTCCTAACTGCTGCAGAACTTTAATAAAAAAAAATATAAAAGTAAATAAATAAACAAATTGTAATTATATTGTATTATTTACAAATTACAATTGTAGCACCAGACAGTTACCTATGGCTATTATTTTATTAATACAGTTGTCTGATTGATTTTAGTCTCAAGCATTCAGAAATCACGCAAAAGAAAATGTAGTTTTACTACGATAAAACCATGGTTAATTTTTTGTAAGGGTTGTGATGTCCACATGTTTTTGTTGAAGAAATTGAGGCTGTCGTATTTCTTTTGCAAAAAGGTGGCCAAAAATTAAAGATTAAGTGGATATTTTAATTAAATGTTTGGTCAATATTAAAGGATTTGATCGTCCAGTAAGTGAAACAGCAGCAGTTACCAGGCCTTTGGCTCCCTTTGCAAGCATTTGTAATAATATGTAATGGCTAATTTTTGTAAGGGAACATGGAAAGTCAGAGAGAATATTAGAATATTAGAATACATTAAAACACGTTATTAACGTCAACATCCAAAAAAGTTTCACAGGATTATGAATGTAGGCCTGAAAGTGATACACGGGATTCATCTTTTTTCTTTTTCTTTTCTCAGTGCCGGATTGCTGATGTCTTTTCACGGCATAGTTGTCCATCAATTATGATCATTTGCATTCAGCCATAAACATGAGGTGCGAGCCCGGGAGTTGGTGCCCTACACTGCGTACTCTGCATATAGGGAGCGGCGGTACTGGACCACAACATAGTGCTCGTTTAAAAGCAGGGCGCGGAAGACGTAGGATCCATAGCTAGATGAATTAGTATAGAAGAAGCCCTATGATTACAACGACCACCATTTGAATTTCACAAAATTCTGAAATTATCATACATTATGGGATTTTTTTCATTATTGATCGTACATCGTACAGAGGTCTAAATTATCGTACAAATACGATAATTATCGTACGTCTGGCAACACTGCTATAGAATAAACCCTAGAAAGCGTGACATAATCTGAGGTTGAGTACATGCTGCAGCATGGGCTAGCGGTGCATAGTCAGAGTCCATGGAGTTCGCCCTGTTTATTAGTGCCTAAATCCGACGGCTCCTATTGCTTCTGTACCGACTATCGTAAAGTTAACTCCTTAACGAAACCTGACTCCTTTCCACTGCCTCGGTTGGAAGACTGTGTTGACAGAGTAGGCTCTGCCAGATATGTCACAAATTAGACCTGTTGAAGGGTTATTGGCAAGTGCCCCTAACTCTACGTGCATCTGAGATTTCCGCGTTTGTCACTCCTGAACACTTCCTACAATATCAGGTTTTAGCTTCCGGCATGCGAAATGCACCTGCTACCTTCCAGCGCCTTATGCAGGTGGTCTTGACAGGAGTGCTGAATTGCAACGCGTACCTAGATGTAGTCCTCTATTCAAAAACCTGGGAAGATCATGTAAAAACTTTGAAGTTAGTATTCAGTCGCCTTGCTGCTGCCTCCCTAACCTTGAATCTTGCCAAATGTGAGATAGGTAAAGCTGTGGTAACTTATCTGTGAAAACGAGTTGGCCAGGGTTGTGTCAAGCCAGTTGAGGCTAAGGTTGCTGCCATACTTGAGTTTCCTACACCCAGTAACAAACGTGAGCTACGCCAATTTTTAGCTATGAATGGGTACTACCAGGGTTTCTGCTGTAATTTCTCCACTGTTGTGTCACCTCTTATCGACCTTCTCAGTACTACCAAGAGTTTTAAGTGGAGCACCAAGTGTGATAATGCTTTTTAAGGCCGCAAAAGATCTCATTTGCCATGCACCAGTGTTGTCTGCCCCTAATTTTGACCTGCCTTTCAAACTCCAAATAGATGCCGGTGCTGGAGCAGTCCTGCTGCAGGAGGACTCCCGTGGAATTGACCACCCCATCTGCTACTTCTCTATGAAGTTCTCGAAATGCCAACAACGCTACAGTACGATTGAGAAGGAGGCCCTTGCCTTGCTGTTAGCTCTTCAGCATTTTGAGGTTTACTTAGGAAGTAGTGCCATGCCTATCGATGTGTACACTGACCATAACCCATTGATCTTTCTCTCCCGCATGTCCAACTCCAATCAACGTTTGATGTGCTGGGCCCTAAATGTCCAGGGGCCTCATTTATCAACAGTGCGTACGCACAGATGTGTGCGTAAGAACAGTTTCACGCAAAGTGTGGGATCTACCAACTTGTACTTATACGTAGAAATGTGTGTAAATATAAGCACACCTCTGAGCATGCTTACGCAGAGAATCTAGTGGTAGAATAGCGACACTAGCGAATAGTGTCACAGTATGCATTAAGCAATCCACATAGGCTATGTCCTGTGTTTCCTTTAATTATAAAACATTAAATTTATCATTTGTCTAGTTTTAAACAGACAAGTTGTGTAACTGGTGTCAAACCCTATAAAAGACAGTTGTGACAAATGTTTGTCTCAGACTGTGCAATGGCTTATCTTGCGTTATTTGAAAACTTGGCAAACAATGGGCTCTGCAGAGAACGCGTTTTCAAAGACCACGCTGAGAGTGAGAGCACAGAACGGCTTCTCAGTCGATACCGCTTTCTTTGCCATGATTTCGGTGAGGACACATACATTCACGTGATTTATAAAGGGAGGTGTTGTCACCATATATGGTTCATTGGAGGCGTTTCCGAATGCAAATGACCGTGAACGTGAACGAGCATGGTACTTACTTATGTGGGATTTATCAACAATGATTGCTTACTCATGTGAGTAAGAACTGCATGCGCACGTTTGGAATGCGGATTTTATTGTACTTAGGCACATTCTAAATTTCATTCGTAGGACAAAATATAGAACCTTTTCTACGCACTGTTGATAAATGAAGGCCCAGGAGTAGGCTATAACCTTAATCTCCAGCACATCCGTGGTAAAGACAATGTGGTGGCGGATGCGCTCTCTAGGACTGCAGATGTGGAGACTTAAGCCTGGCTCACACTACAGGATTTTTAGCCCGATTTAGCCCCGATTTCCCCCTCCCAAGAATCGAAGCAAAAATCTTGTCGAGCCCCTCGATCGCTCCCGATGTTCGGATTTCGCCCCGATTCCCCCCTCCCAAGAATCGAAGCAAAAATCTTGTCGAGCCCCTCGATCGCTCCCGATGTTCGGCGCGGATTATCTGGTAATGTGAGGCGTTCACAGATCGAATCTTGCGATCACGTGAGGCGCTCCCTCTGGCAAGATAATCTTAATAATATCTTGTAGTGTGTGATGCCCCATGATGTTCGAATCTTGTAGTGTGTGCATGTTTAAGATTTGAGGGAAGATAATCTGCAAAGATTCTCCTTATGTGTGTGCTGCAACCTGATTTCATAATCGGTTAGGATTTTAAAACTCCTGTAGTGTGAGCCCGGCTTTAAGTGGGTTGGTTAAAACAAAAAAAAATGTATGGCTGACTTGCACTACTATTGGAGTTCTATGAGTAGTTACAGGGGCTGTTTACACCTGGTCACTTCATGCATTTTGTCTGATCGGATATCTATCTGATTTGTTAAAACGTTTCCATTTACACTTGGCCACATAAATGTGTCGTCGCAAAACGGATATATAAATCTGATCTTCAATTCCCGCGCTATATTTAAATTTAACGGAGTTCACGTCAACGAAATAAAAAGATAAGCGCTGCATTTAATTAATTATTAGTTCATTTCAAGATCAAAGACCGCAATAGGAGAGCGCGCGGCATCAGCACTGGAAAGATA
>NW_015638975.1:3154865-3175286 GCF_001515625.1 Sinocyclocheilus rhinocerous | reverse complement strand
ACGAAATAAAAAGATAAGCGCTGCATTTAATTAATTATTAGTTCATTTCAAGATCAAAGACCGCAATAGGAGAGCGCGCGGCATCAGCACTGGAAAGATAAGTTTGTCTTACTACTTTTAATGAAGATAATTGTGTGTTGAGCTTCTGCGTCTTACTTTCAGTTTCATTCGCGGCAGTTTGCGCGTCGGCTTGCTGAAGAGATCCGCTACTCGTCCGCAGCGATGCTTGTTGCATTAGCGCAGTCTGACTAATGTCATAGTCTATAACACGCTCTCACACGTTTATTATTTTAACATTTTGGGTGGAGTAAAATTTACATATGTGGTTTCAACAACCAGATGCATTTACACTTGTCCAGTTTCGTCTGGAATGCGGCCCAGACCACCTCCTGAAGTGGTTTGAGCGATCGGATTTATATCCGTCTCGAATGCGTTTCGAAGGGCATTTACACCTGGTCTTTTCACGATCGGATAGCTATTCGATCAGAAAAAACGCATGAAGTGACCAGGTGTAAACAGGCACTTACAATCCGTGGGTTGTAAAATGTAATGATGGTGGGGGTGTTACGTCCTGAGATGTATTTTATTTGTGATTTGTTCTATGTGCTTTGTAGGGCTTTTTTTTCTTTCTTTTTCACCCCATGTCTACTGCTACCATTCTCATGTAGGTGATTGGGTTCACCTGTTGCTGATTTGCAGCCCATTCACCTCAGCGAGTAGGTGGCGGTATGTACCTGATAAGTCATGGTTGCAATCCGCCATAAAACTAACAAGAAGAAGAACAAGCTGAGAGGGAGAGGGTTGCAGACTGTAACTTGCTACATAGACTTCTTTTCTCTTGCTCCAGATAACTCCACTGTTTTCTGTTATTGACAAGTGCTAACCATTGATGCCATTGGGAATGTAGTTGAAGACCTATATATTTTTGTGCAGAATTTAAGATTTTCTTTTAAGGAAACCTGTAGGGAGGTGGGTGCCTTTTAAAAAAAAATTTTTTAATTGATTTTCTCCTGGTTCTGTGTAGTCAGGGAGACAGGCAAGTTCTTCTGTTATTTATTTTCATTTTTATGTATAGGTAAGTTATGGTTAAAACTGAGTTAGAAACTGTTTGTTGTGTTGGCCTTTGCCCCCTCCTGAAGCTTATGTTTTTCCCTTCATCTTTTTCTTTTGATTCAATAAATACTTAAGCTCATTTGTTCTGGATGTGTGTTACTGGGGCTGGAGACAAGAAGTTCCTGTGCTTTCTCTCTCCAAAATTTGTTACTGCTATGCCATTACCCCTAGACTAAAAAAAGGCTAGCACGTAGCAATATACATGTATTAGACTTTAGAAACACTCAGATATACATACACATGTATGTGTGTTCTCCATGATCCTCGAGAACAACTTCATAAATCTGTTCAGACTGATACAAAGGTGGCTGAACTGGAGGCGATTGATCATCTGTCTGGAGTCCTGGGGCTGGAGTAGCCTGTGCAGGACCTTCTGACTGAGGCATGGGATTTGGAAGGTCATTTTGGGCTGGACAACCTAGTTTAAGACAATTTAATAAAGAGAAAGACTGGATCAGGATCAGACTGATTCAAGGCAAGCGAAACTGGAGGTGGTTGATTCTCTAACTGAAGTTCTGTGGCTGGAGGAGCTGGCGCAGGACCTTCTGGTTGAGGCATGAGATTTGGATGTTGGTTTTCAGATGGTTTTGGTGAACAGTCTAGTTTCAGACAATTTTCGATAAAACTGTGTCACTCTGGTTTCGATTTTCTTGTGGTCTGAATCATTGAATGACCAGACATCTCTGGCTTTCAGATCACAGACATCCATCTTTACAATCTACACTTTACAATTGTAGATTGTACTGTGTAGAATGTGAAAGAGAAGCCAAAATGGGTGGTAAGATTTTCAGTGAAAAACCACCTAAATTTGGTCTGTTCATCCAACAAAGCTGCCATATGGCCTACTTTTAGGATCCATGCCTTTTTGTTCAATGTGGAACTTGTTGGTTAAAAGGTGATATATACCTATTCAGTGACGCATTTATATAGCAAAGTAAACAAGAAAAAAAGAAACCTTAAGACACAGACAGGCGACAGACCAAGAAAACATACTCATAACATGTTGGAAACATTCTACAGAATGTGGTCAAACATGTCATTGTGCATTCCATTCCTCCATATTCTTGATCTAAATTTTTTCATTGACAAAATGATCTTGGGCATTCAAATAAAGCAAATCGGTATACAAGATAAATCACCTAATAGTAGGGTATGTATCACCTAGAAAAAGAGTAAAACTGACTTTTAACAGAATAAATAAAGATCATTTAAATTATTACTATTATATTTAAACTAATAAAACTTCAGTACCTGGTTCTGACATGTTGAAGACCTTTGTTAGAGCAGTACAGCAACTATGGTGACAGAGGAAAAATATATGATGAATTAATGAAGTTTATTAAAGTTGCACACAAAAATGTGTGTCCAAATGAAGTCAGAAATAGAAGCATGATCCAACAACTACAAAGACCCAAAGGTAAATGATCACTTACCTATCTAAACTCTGAACGAAATCTTACCTCTTGGGATGCTCCACAAATGAAATGCTCTGTAGAGAACTTGGTGTTAGAATGATTGTTCGGATTAAGGATATTTTGAGATTTTCTGCGGATTGCAGATACCTGTGTTTGTGGTGTTCTCTCTAATATGTATTTGCAGTTTCTGTTTTGATAGTATCTCCTCCCCTTTTCTTATGTATTTAAACTAACGACCCGACAAAGGTGTACCACTTTTTTAAAACTCCTTTTGCCTTACACTACCTAGCAGATAAAATGTGACCCAAGAGATTTTAACAAAATACCTACAAAGCACCACAAAATGTATCTGTCTGTCATTGCATTCTGTCACTATTTTTGTAATTTATTATGTAAGGTTATATAAAGAGTTGCTGTAAAATCTTGATCTGATCTAATCTTATTTTGGTCAAATTGGATACCCAAAAAAATGGCTTAATGATTTTTCTAATTGCTCCTTTATTTGTGATAATTCTGCGAAATATGAACCCGGTAAAGCAGTTGTAATGTTGGCAAACAGGTTGTACAGAAACAAGTGCATCTTGTTGACATCACTCTGTTAGCTATTGCTGAATTTCCAAGCATAATTTAATGTGAATCATGTTCAAATAAACATGAAACATAGCTATAAAAAGGGGTTGTTGAACTGTGTGAACACTAATCGTTGTGCACGTGTGTTAAGGCAAGCCATAAGGAGTGATTTTGTTTATGAGTTTGCATAAAAAGTGTGACAGAGACTATTGTTCTTTAGGTTAGCCGTTGTAAAATTACAAATGATGGTTATTTTAGCTTAAGCCTACATCTGAAGTCTTTTATTTGGCTACATGTTAGGGGTTTTGCAACAATATGTGTACAGTATGTTTTTAAATCTTTTCCTAGATGCAGTAACATAATCACACAAACCACCAACATAATATTATACATTTATTATGTATAATGTTATAATAATATTGTATATTATAGAAATAAATACGAACACATACACAAGAAGACACATTTTTATTGATTACATGGTGAGACCAGAGAGCATTGTAACATTACAAGTTCAACAAATTAGTAATTAGCTACTGGGATGTTAAATTTGATTAACAAAATGAATGTGTACAAAATTTAAATTGATGTCCATGTGTTCTATTATTGTTACAATTCACCCTGTTAGTGATATAAAGTTGTTCCCTAGCTATATATTTTAACTTTATAACTATATCTTTTCCAGCGTATAAATGCAGGACATTTATATCAAAGTTTGAAATACATAGTGACCAAAACACAGACATTAAACAACAACAAAAAAAATTTCAACACCCCTCGGTCTGTATATTTTAATAATGTTATACATTCAGTATACGCTCTTATTGATACAAGGCCAGTCTCTATATAACCAACCAAATAAAATGTTTTCATGTGTTAAATAATGACAGACTATTCATAGGACTATGTTTCCTGAATTTCCATGCTACTCACGGGTTTAATTGGCAAATAATTAATATTTAACACCATCCTAAGCATTAAGATGGACTCATGGAGAGGCTGGCTTTTATAAACTGACAAGCGCCCCCCTGTAGTGCACTCATTCTTCAGACACACACCAAAAAAAGCTATTAGTAACAACTGGCATTCTACCCATAGTAAGTCACTGGTCTATACACACAGAAAACCATGCAACTACTTGCTTGTTTTTTCCTTTTTTCAGCTGTTGCCAGAGTCATTAACTTGCATGTAACCCCCATCATCATGCATTACTTGGCTGTAGGAACATCCGTATGTTTTAACTAAAATGCTTTGCATTTAGCACAATAAAACTGAATTTCCTTCAGAAAGACTGAAAAAATATATTTATGCATGAAATAAGTCTGGAAATACATGCGTAGGGATGCATGTTACATTTTATTTCCAATAAAAAAGAAAAATTTAAAGTAACAAAAAGATATAAATGTTAGTTGATATACTATTGTAACAGTAATTTATAATTATAGGCTCTGATTGTTTAAAAGGCACCAGTGAACAGTTACTCATGATACCTCGCCTGTCATTGTCAATATTGCTGGCCACGTGAACCCTACAAAATGACCTTGAACGTGTCCCTTGGTTTCACTGCAGTGCCAGCTGTCTATAGCTTTGGTTACCCAAGAAAATGCAGGAAATAAAAGAAGTCCAGACTCAGACGTCGTCCACAAAATGTGAGAATTTCATCAGTTTAAAAAAAGACTTGAAAGATAATGAGAAATGTTACTTAAAAAGTAACTTATCAAGAGCTCTAAGAGAATACAGTATTGCGCTGGTTTGTCTCTCCCACTTTTTCAAAGAACACGAAATCCTATGAAAAGAAAAAGAGAACAAAAGATCAAAGAGTCAGAACAGAATCTAGTAGGGAAGAATATGCTCTGATTTCTGGTCTATTACAATATTTGATAACATTTTATTTCGACACTTTAGACATCCTACTAACTATAAGTAACTTTGCAACTTCATTTCAACTACCAGTCATTAGAGTATTAGCAGACTGTCTGCTTAATGTCTGCTTTATTTATTTTAGCTGAATTAATAAGCTTTCCATTGATGTATGGTTTGTTAGGATAGGACAATATTTTGCAGAGATACAACTATTTGAAAATCTGGAATCTGAGGGTGCAAAAAAATCTAAATATTGAGAAAATTGCCTTTAAAGTTGTCCAAATGAAGTCCTTAGCATTGCATATTATTACTAATCAAAAATTAAGTTTTGATACATTTACGGTAGGAAATTTACAAAGTATCTTCATGGAATATGATCTTTATTAATATCCTAAAGATTTTTGTCATAAAAGAAAAATAGATCATTTTGACCAATACAATGTATTGTTGGCTATTGCTACAAATATAGCCATGCTACTTATGACTGCTTTTGTGGTCCAGGGTCACATATATCAATACTGGAAAAAGAGAAAGTAGCTCAGTAGTAGAAAGCTAGCTTCACAATCATATCCAGGAGATAATTTATGAATTGTGGTTACATAATGGTTAGAGATCTGTGGTACTGCAATGCCCTCCAAGGCATTATGAAGCATTCAGACTACTGCGGATCATTAAATATGTCATTAGCTTAATACTCACAATAAGGAAGCAAACGCCCATAAGTACAGCCTTCATCTTAACATCCATGTCCATAGGGAACTGGATGCCAAAGTTGTCAGTGTCAGTAAAGACTTCCTTCAACAGGCCGCTCCACTGCTTACTGATTCGACCGATAGGCTTCCCAGTACCGTCTTTGCCTTTGAGCTAAAGAGAGAAATGCAAATTTATGGTTAGAAACACAAACCTGCCAATTTATCTTCGAATTTGTATATTAACAAGGCAACAACATGCCAACAACAATCCAATTCTAAAAAGTTACCTCAAAGTTCACATCACCACAGCAGTTACATGCCAAGCAGGGCCCCTCAAGCTTCATCACAGTCTCCTTGTTTGGCCCCTGGATGGAGAATTTTGGATAACAGGGGTGCCAGTCCTGCTTCACGTATCCTACAGTCGTTCCTGGGGGCGCCTGTACCTCCATCTGAAGGTGAAATATTGCCATTTATAGTCATAACAAATTAGAAATGTACAGCAATGCCCAAATTGATTTCTATGCTAGCAGCTATGGGTGCATACATACACTAATGTTCAAGAGGAATAAATTACTGTTCAATGGAATAAATTAAAATATAATTTATTCTTGTGTTGGCAAAGCTGAATTTCCAGCAGCCATTACTCCAGTTTTCAATGTCACACAATCCTTCAGAAATCATTCCAATATATGATTTGGTGCTCAAGAAACATTTCTTCTTATTATTAATGTTGTGTAAACAGTTGTGCTGCTTAATGTTTTTTTTATGCATGGAAAGTTTAAAAGAACAGCATTTATGGTAACACTTTAAAGCCTTTATGTAGATTGCATTTAAAAAAAAAAAAAAGTAGTTTTAATGCATTAATTATGACTTGTAATTCACCTTATAATGCATTGTACAATCTCATCAATAATTGTAACCACAGTTAATACATTATAAAACGTATCAATTCATTGTTACACTATGCATCTTAAATTCAGTTATAATTATTTACAACAAGATATGATGTATTACAAACGCACATTATGAATAATTATAATGCATTATACCCTTTAATATCCCTTTATGATGCGTTAACAAAGGCTTTAAGTTAAGTTTTACTGCATTTATTTAAAATAGAAATCTTTCGTTACATTATGAATGTTTTTACTGTTCTTTTGATCAGTTTATTGCTGCTGTTAATCCTTGCTGTAAAAAAAAATATTTTTTCAAAAACAGCAACAAAAATCATACTGATCTTAAACTAAATAAACTGCGCGATTGCTGATTGAAGACTCTCTGCAAAGACATAGAGTGGCATGGAGTCCTATGTCCATACTGACTCCATGCCATTTATAACTCATAAGTCACACACGTTCATGTCAGTAGTAGGTCACACAGCATGTCCTACAAATAAGTCACTAGCTGAATCTCAACAACACAACATAATGGTTAGAGATCTGTGGTACTGCAATGCCCTCCAAGGCATTATGAAGCATTCAGACTACTGCGGATCATTAAATATGTCATTAGCTTAATACTCACAATAAGGAAGCAAACGCCCATAAGTACAGCCTTCATCTTAACATCCATGTCCATAGGGAACTGGATGCCAAAGTTGTCAGTGTCAGTAAAGACTTCCTTCAACAGGCCGCTCCACTGCTTACTGATTCGACCGATAGGCTTCCCAGTACCGTCTTTGCCTTTGAGCTAAAGAGAGAAATGCAAATTTATGGTTAGAAACACAAACCTGCCAATTTATCTTCGAATTTGTATATTAACAAGGCAACAACATGCCAACAACAATCCAATTCTAAAAAGTTACCTCAAAGTTCACATCACCACAGCAGTTACATGCCAAGCAGGGCCCCTCAAGCTTCATCACAGTCTCCTTGTTTGGCCCCTGGATGGAGAATTTTGGATAACAGGGGTGCCAGTCCTGCTTCACGTATCCTACAGTCGTTCCTGGGGGCGCCTGTACCTCCATCTGAAGGTGAAATATTGCCATTTATAGTCATAACAAATTAGAAATGTACAGCAATGCCCAAATTGATTTCTATGCTAGCAGCTATGGGTGCATACATACACTAATGTTCAAGAGGAATAAATTACTGTTCAATGGAATAAATTAAAATATAATTTATTCTTGTGTTGGCAAAGCTGAATTTCCAGCAGCCATTACTCCAGTTTTCAATGTCACACAATCCTTCAGAAATCATTCCAATATATGATTTGGTGCTCAAGAAACATTTCTTCTTATTATTAATGTTGTGTAAACAGTTGTGCTGCTTAATGTTTTTTTTATGCATGGAAAGTTTAAAAGAACAGCATTTATGGTAACACTTTAAAGCCTTTATGTAGATTGCATTTAAAAAAAAAAAAAAGTAGTTTTAATGCATTAATTATGACTTGTAATTCACCTTATAATGCATTGTACAATCTCATCAATAATTGTAACCACAGTTAATACATTATAAAACGTATCAATTCATTGTTACACTATGCATCTTAAATTCAGTTATAATTATTTACAACAAGATATGATGTATTACAAACGCACATTATGAATAATTATAATGCATTATACCCTTTAATATCCCTTTATGATGCGTTAACAAAGGCTTTAAGTTAAGTTTTACTGCATTTATTTAAAATAGAAATCTTTCGTTACATTATGAATGTTTTTACTGTTCTTTTGATCAGTTTATTGCTGCTGTTAATCCTTGCTGTAAAAAAAAATATTTTTTCAAAAACAGCAACAAAAATCATACTGATCTTAAACTAAATAAACTGCGCGATTGCTGATTGAAGACTCTCTGCAAAGACATAGAGTGGCATGGAGTCCTATGTCCATACTGACTCCATGCCATTTATAACTCATAAGTCACACACGTTCATGTCAGTAGTAGGTCACACAGCATGTCCTACAAATAAGTCACTAGCTGAATCTCAACAACACAACATCAGGTCCCATAGCATGATTTCAGATTTTTGAGACTTAATGAAACTAACAATTAAATGCAGAGCTTTGATATGACTTGTCTGTTTTACCTCTTGCAGGCAGCAGGGGCACCAACAGGAGACACAACGGTAAGGTCGGATGAGTCGTATGACCTCTCGATCGGTGTTGTCTTTGATCTTCATGTCAAAGCTGCGCAGGGCACCACAGCAGTTGCGTGTGCAGCAGTCATTTTTTTCTTTGGCAGAGTAGATCTTTTGACCGAGGCTGTTCTTGATCTCATACTGGTTGTTGGTCTCAAAGCCAATGATTGCTGTAGAAGACCAAAATGTATATAGCGAAGTTGAAAAATTGTAGCTATCTTTGAGTCACTAGTTTAAACAAAGTAGCAAAAAAGTAATACTGAATAATTGTCTCAGGCTTAAAATAAAGATAACACATAAAACGAATCAGACAAGCACACAAATTACGGAGTAAACAGCTTCAACCACACGCTAGGGGTTGCTGTTGCATTGTTTTTATTGTATTAATGATCATTTGAATGAATGTCATGCATCTTTGGCCTGTGTGGTCACTTTTCTCAAGACCTATTGCTCAATACCTATTGTTTACCATTTACCTACCAGCAATTTTTGTAATTAAGTGTAAATTTAGACATGTATACCTCCATATGGTTGGCCCTGGTGAGATGCTGGACTAACTGGACCAGGCTGATACATGATTGGCTGATCTGGAACTGGCTGGTATCCTGCTTGGAACCCTGCTGGTGGGGTCCCTTGTCCAGGTTCTCCATAACCTCCCATGGGATAGGGGGGCATGGGATAAGGAGGCTGGTGTGGAGATGGGTAGCCTGGTATAAAATAATTTAATATGCAAAGGGAGAAAAATATAATCTTAGTTTACTCTGATGAGACATATTAGGCAATGCTGTAAAAATACATCTGAAGTCATAACATACTGGATCTAGACTTGGCATTTTGTCTAGTTTGTTTAAATTACACAGCTGGTACACATGCAAGTCTGCTACATTTGTGAAAAGATTATGGAGTTATTATTTGGTTTGTGTGTATTTTTGGATGCTTTGCTTGTTTGGCTCTTTCTAAAAGTCAGAAACTCCACATTTTGTTGTCTTTGAGCCACTCTTTTGTTGATTTCCCCCTGCCTGTATTTTGTTACTTAGCATAAGCCAGCCTCTTTTGAGTCTTAAATTATACACAGATGCCCTGACATGCTGCAGAAAGTCCTGATGACTTGGAATGCATTGTTCGATTCAAGATGTCAATGGAAATCCCACCATCACGCCTCATCATTGGGATATGACCGGGAGTAGGCATGCATAATGAAATGACTGGAACAACTGACTGATTTATTCTCATTTAATTAATAAATACAGACACCCAGAAGTGGGATGGACCTATTTTAGACCGCAGCATACATGTGAGGCATTCCAATGGAAAAAGGTATAAAAAGACCCACCAATAACCGGAAGGTGTTTTAAATAATTAATTGTAACAATATTGACTATTTGCAGCCGTTATCTACAGTATAATAACATCATGAACAATGCGTGCAATTGTATTTCACATCAGCGCTTCACTCTGCAAACAACCAGATATATGAAAATAAAGCATTAACTGAGTGTCAGCAATTACACCAAATATGTAATTTATGGATAACTGGATAATAAACAACTTATTTTATTATATTACAATGTATTATTAATCCATCATATTAATCCATGTCACTTTTTCGGATATTTTTTTTTAAAGGTCAAGAGTTTCTCAATTTCTGGGTTAGCAATAGTGGTTGCAAGTATTGCATCTTCAAACTATATAATATTATTATTTAAAAACAAGTAATTATTTATTGTTGTACACCAGCATTCAGCTTTGCCATAACAGGAATATATTACATTTCAGAAAACAATGGTTATTTAAATTCTAACATTTTTTCCACTATGTTGCTGTTTTAATTCATTTTTGCTCAAATAAATGCAGCCTTGGTGACCATGAGAGTCTTTTTTCAAAAAACAACCCCAGACTGGTTGCAAGTATTGCATCTTCAAACTATATAATATTATTATTTAAAAACAAGTAATTATTTATTGTTGTACACCAGCATTCAGCTTTGCCATAACAGGAATATATTACATTTCAGAAAACAATGGTTATTTAAATTCTAACATTTTTTCCACTATGTTGCTGTTTTAATTCATTTTTGCTCATATAAATGCAGCCTTGGTGACCATGAGAGTCTTTTTTCAAAAAACAACCCCAGACCTTTAAACGGTATTGTACCTCAGGAGTGAAGACAGCAGGTGTAGCTTAGTAAACATGTATTAGTACATGTTTAATCTTCCCATTGAACCAATCCAAAACTGCCATTTTCATATGAAAAGGCTCTTCATATGAGCTATTCAAATCTTTCACCAGCTATTTTGAAAAAAAAAAAAATATGGCCATGAGTTTGAATGGAATGAAACTCTCTCATCACAAAGGCCCATCATCCAGGCACAACCCTTACCATTAGATCGGCTGTCCTCTACATAATGGGGCTGTTGAGAGAAATCTTCTTCTACTGTCATATAAAACTTCTTTAAATTTTCAGCATTAAGGGTGAAGTCTATTAAATGTTGTACCTCCACAATCATACAGGCATGATCAGACATCATTATATATCCTATCTAAACAATGAGACAGAAAATGCAAATTAGTGCAAAGAAAAAAAAGTTGTCTGTTCAAAACTGACAGACATGAGGTGCAGAAACAACAGTGCCTTTCATTGCCAGCAGAGAAGACCCTGCCGTGCATCAACATGCCTGAGGTCCTCGAAACACACTTGCAGACATTTTACTTTGGGAGGAGAAAGTGGTGTTTAAGTAAAACTAAAATGTAATATGTAGTTAAAATTTCCCCCAAATACTCCTGACCACTCACACAGGGGAATCACTGAATTAAGAGCATTCATGGCACATTGCTTGCTGTTGAAGTTATGAAGCTTACTGATGAATGGCAAGGGCGTTGTTTGGTGACAAGTTTTGGCTACAGTGTTCATTGTGAAACGTTGTATGTTTCATTGTTTTTTTTTCCCCCTTGCGTTTAAAAGGTATTTAAAGTAAAAAAAAGAAAAAAATCCTTGTGGTTTCATGTTGAATCTAGGCTCTCAATCGTTGCTAATTTGATTCTCAAGACCTGCCACATGGAATTGCATCCCACTTCCATTATGTTATCTTACCGTTCATGGTCATGTGTCCGTGGCTCAAAGCTTTATGTTAAGTGCTGGGGAAAAAAACTAATTTATTATTCAGACTTGCTCAACGAAAATTTAGTCATGATGCTTGCAGACATCCGCTATTCCACTCAAATTAAAATGGTTCACAAACATTTTCTAACAACAGTAAATGTTTAGAGTAGTAAATTATAAGAAAATCTGCATAACTTGTGACAAATATGATGCAAGCTCCTAAAAAGGATTTTGAAACAACTCACATGGAAATCTTTCTGGCAGAAATGTATGCATTTTGAAAGCAAACCAGTTTCTGGATAGTAATGCTGAATAATTGTTGACCTTTCCTCATTAAAACCTTTGACATTTACGTCTTGTGGTTGTATTTTTTTTAACACTCCCATCTTGCCATTCCAGTTTTCCAGTGCTAAACATTGTTTGAGTCATTAACCAGGACAAAGGATGAGAGTGAGACAAGCCCTTTTTTTTTTTCTTGAGTAATGCATTAGATAAATGACTTACATGAACAAGACTGGAAAATAGGGCTGCACAATTAATCGAATTTCTAATCGCAATTACGGATGCCACAATTACATAATGGTTCAAAGCAGCAATGCTCAAGTGAAAGTACAGATACTCAGTGAAAATTTTACTCAAGTGAAAGTATCTGGCCAAAAACATACTTGAGTAAAAGTAAAAATTTTAAATTGTATTAAAAAAAGTAGAAGTAGGCCTACTTTTTTCTGACAGACATACAGAAGTTTGGTTAAAGGGGGAAAACTAAACAAAATGCAATGGCACAGGTCAAACACACATATATAGTGCAACAACAACAACAACAATTAAAATGCAGCACAGCGGAACACACACACACACACACAAAAATACAGGGTAAGGAATTACAGTTTTTCTCGATTGCTTAAACGCATTTCTTGAAACTATGCCTCGTCGTCCCCCTCCTCTCCACCCCTTTGAATTATCCCTTTGAAGAGCAAGATGTGATGCAGAGGCTGTAGAAACATATTCCAGACAGAATACAAGAATGTGTTGAATTAATCAGGGGAGTCATAGAATTAAAACATACAACATTAACGTTTTGAAAGACCACTTTTTTGTGTTGTCTATTCAACGTCACTGCAAGGATAATTAATCTTTAAATTGTTTATTTGGGGCATTTAGAGTTTTTTCTCAGCAAACATTGATAAATAATTATTTGCAACTAATTAGATTAATTAATGAGCAAATCATGTAATTATTACGATTAAAAAAATATTAATTGACAGTCCTAATTCCTACTCAGTGTGTCATAATGATGTATTATAAATACAACCACTACCCGGTAAGAACATTACTAAACATAAATTACAATTAATTTAACATACAATGTTAATTTAAACACTTTTTTTGGAGATTTGTAACATTTACTTGAAAAAAAAGCAATAATTCCCACAAAAATATTAATTGTATTTAAATTCTCATCACTGATCGTGTGCATTTAGCCAATATGTTACACAGCTAATGGCTCTATTAAAACAGAAAGAATAATGAATGAATTTTTTGGGGGAAAAATGCAACTTTGCTACCTCAATATGCTTTCTCAGATTTGATGGTGAACTTTTGAAGCCAGACATTTACCTGATGAAAGTCATAACTGAAGTAGAAAAATGTGTGTGCTAGCACGAACATTTGAGCTTCCGTTTACCATATTTAATGTGCATAAGATAAAATAAAATTGTAGTGTACTTTTCAAGATGAAATAAAATTGTAAGGAGTAAAAAGTAGGCCTACTGTTTTTTCTTCAGAAATGTAATCAAAGTAAAAGTACAAGTAGTCAGTTTAAATTGTACTTGAAAAAAAGTACAAATCCCCCAAAATAAAACTTAAGTACAGTAATCAAGTAAAATTACTCAAGTATTTTACACCCCTGGCAAGAAGTGGAAAATTGAGGTTTTGGTAACAAATATTTGCTTTAACCAGGCTTTAACACATTTATCTCCGCCGACAGGAGGCACAGCTGAGCAGACTCTGAAATATCTTATCCATTAAGACAATAGCTGTTCTTAATTAATCATAATTTTTTTCCATTATACATACGGTATTTGTAAAACAAAGAATTGTGTATCTGAGACTGCTTGTCTCCTTGCCCTTCTTCTCCCTCCTCCTCCTCCTCCATCTTATGTGACGCATCTGCCAAGCAAGAATAGCATGTGGCCTGTCACATTTCACAGTAAAGTAAAAATAATTAAAACACTATGTAATAATAATTAAAAACTAGGGGGTTGCATGTTGAATAGAGAATTCAAGATAATTAAGCATTTGATGAAATAACTAGATCAAACGTTTGCTGAGTTACTTCAAAATCCTTCAATAGTCTTTGGTTGCATGTTTTTTTGTTATAGCACCACCTTGTGGCCAATTTGTAAAACTAATACCTTTACATACTAAAGCTGCTCTTTACAACTGAAATTACTGCAACCTTTTAATGATTTTAGGTTGTCGCATGTTTCATTGTCTTGTAGCCTACCTGTAAAATTGTTGAATCAATAACTTTTTCATTAAGGTTTGTAAATGATAAATGGCAAAATTGTGTATGGATTGGACCACTAAAAGCAATTTTGAAAATGTGCACTTTTCAGAACACTCAGCAAGGTGGAAATGTTCCATGATGGAAATGGATATGAACGTTTGATTTGAAAGAAGCCTGCTTAAGGAAAACAGCATCAGTAGAAATATATATTTATTTTAGCCTTTTCAATTTCTTAATATATAATAGTTATGTCAAAAGAATTGTTTTCATGGTGAAAATACAACCCCCAATCAACAACACGCTAATCAACCACACGCTAATCAACCAAGGCATTCAAATTAGAAAACAATGTTAAGGAAGAATTTACAAAACAGAAATTCACTACAAAATGCTAAACACAGATAAACATTATCTATCCAGGCATTATACAAACTGTGACTCAAAATCCTGAAATCGTGCTAGCTGCGTTTTCAATTAAGAGACTGCATTTGACAGAGATTTACAACATAGTTTCTATCTGTAATGTCCTGTAACGTCTGTGGTTTAGATGTAATGGTAGCTATAATGTTGTGCATTTTGAATTGCCAATTAACTAGTAATACAGTAACTAATTGACTGCGTGTTATAGGCTATACTGACTCAATAATGAAAGAAAAGAATTGGCATACACTTTTGACTTGCTCAACATTCATAAGACAAAACCGAGTGCAGTCTGAAAACCAGACAAATTTATTTTGCATTTAATGAATCGCAAATGTAGTGAGCAGCATTGTAGAACCACTGATCCACAGATTTCAAGACACTGGATGAAATAGAGTATTACTCAATATCTATTCACTGAAAATGAACCACCCGTTATATTATCGGAAACATTTTGGGAAAATGCTGTATCTGTACAAGAATTGTTACACACAATGAATATACACAATAGTGAAAAACATAACTTCTTTTACAAAAGGGCTTATATTTGCGCGGCAATGCACTCTTTAGAATTTCATTGTTCTAAATTTGGAACTCATGAAGATTCTGGGTACTTATAGGGCAGAAATGAGAAGGCGGGATTGTCAGAAATGATCACACACACACACACACACTCATTTTAGACTAATTAGAGGCAACGATTTGTTCTCAGTCTCTGTTGACAGACATCTGGGCGGATTGCACCGGCCTTGTTTAGTAAAGGTATAGTTTATTTTCACCATGGGTTGTCTGTCAACAGCTCATCTATGTCTGGTGGCCCCAGTTGCCAGAAATAGCAATAATTAGGATAGGGAGGGAAAAGAGGAAAAGAGAAAACGTGTCAGACTGCTGGTAGGCCATCCGCAGAGGCAGGCTCCGGCTTTTTTTTCAACTTGCTTATGTATGTGTGTGTGTGTGTTCCCTCTGATAATACTACGAACATCCCTAATGAGAAAGAGAGAGAGACCGTTTTGGTGTACGTGGATGGGAATCCAATGCTTTGAAACGATGAAATTGGGCGAGACGAGATTATCTGATACCTGAACAGGCCACACACAGAGTCTCCAAATGACAGAACATTCAGAGAGTGTACGAATATCAACTAGTTACAATGCTTGCATCAAATCTCATAAAATAACCAATAAAATCACAAGAGATGCACAATATTTGGGAACCATAACATTTATTAGCCAATATTAGAAATTTTTATTATTTTATCCATATTGGTTGATATTATATGCTCATTTGTCCTATTTTTATATTTCTGTGACTTTTCTGTCATTCAACACTAATAATTTAATAACACTTAAATGTAATCATTGGCATAATTTTTCATACTGTGTATTACATTTTTGTGATGCCTAAATTCCCTTGTAGCATTTTTTTCAGTGTTTAATTATTTTAATTTCTTCATGACAATATAGTGTAGAATTTTTGTATCAGTCATTTATTTGTCATTATTTTATTTATTTTTCATCATAAAATGCAAATAATATTGATTATTAGTACTGGCCAGAATTTTAAAACCAGTGAATCCCTAGAAATCACACCATTAAATATATTGACATAATTGTCTAATTAGGAAATAACACAACATCTAAAGCTCTGTAGCATTCATGAGAATAACTATATTTTATATCCTATTTATAAGGAACCATAACATTTATTAGCCAATATTAGAAATTTTTATTATTTTATCCATATTGGTTGATATTATATGCTCATTTGTCCTATTTTTATATTTCTGTGACTTTTCTGTCATTCAACACTAATAATTTAATAACACTTAAATGTAATCATTGGCATAATTTTTCATACTGTGTATTACATTTTTGTGATGCCTAAATTCCCTTGTAGCATTTTTTTCAGTGTTTAATTATTTTAATTTCTTCATGACAATATAGTGTAGAATTTTTGTATCAGTCATTTATTTGTCATTATTTTATTTATTTTTCATCATAAAATGCAAATAATATTGATTATTAGTACTGGCCAGAATTTTAAAACCAGTGAATCCCTAGAAATCACACCATTAAATATATTGACATAATTGTTTAATTAGGAAATAACACATCTAAAGCTCTGCAGCATTCATGAGAATAACTATATTTTATATCCTATTTATAAATACATTTTATATATTTTAAGTAGTTTAAATATAGATAAACATATTACAATATTCAAGACATGTCTATAAATACTGATTTTTAATTCTCTTGGAAGATTCTCAATGTACCTTGTACAATGAACCTGTTAACCTAAGTTTGAACTAGAACATTCGAATAACCAAAATGATGCGTTAATCATGTTCTAATCTTTTTGGAGGGTGGGTGAAGTCATGCTAGACACACACACTCCCTTTATCCATAATCTCTCAGTCACCCTATATAAACCCACCCCAGCTTCAGGTCTACAAATACCCCAAACACACATGCCCTTGACAAAGAAGACGGCAAGGCAACTACACACAAGAAGGAGAAAAAGCAGGACTGTCAAACAACTCCTGAAGAAACTTCTAAAGGACAGACTAATTCACCATGAAGGTAAATATTAAAAACACAATATACTTTAATTAAATTCTGAATTTTGTCCTAGTAACTGTGCTGAATTTGCTACATTTTCTAAAAGTTTTTTTTTTTTAACAATCCTAGTAACTGTGCTGAATTTGCTACATTTTCTAAAAGTTTTTTTTTTTTAACAATCCTAGTAACTGTGCTGAATTTGCTACATTTTCTAAAAGTTTTTTTTTTTTTTTTTTTACAATTTCTAATCAGTCGATTGTGTTTGCTGTTAGCGGTTTCTCTTTATGCATGCAAATACTTTAAATAGAAAAAATAGTGTCATAATTTTTCTAAATATCATATATTGTGTCACATTGTACCCTCAGATGATGTGCTCCAGGTATTTGCTACTTATTCTGGTTGTCTACTTCTTGATGGACGAGCTTTGTGCTTTCCTGATACCAGACAGACTACGAGTGAAAAGAGTAAATATCACATTAATTATATGCGGAGTACATTTTCTTGAGAGAATATACATTTATATACCGTTTTTAATATATTGCAATAAAAACACTTTAATATGTCACATATTAAAATGCATCTGATTCCCTGCAGAGCAATTACAGGTCGGATCAGGAGATGTCACCGCACATCTATGAGCTCTCTGATCTGGCAGACTTGTTCCCAGGAAATGAAGGGGAAATGACTCGGGACTGGGACCCCAATCCGGCCAAGACTCCCGAATTCTTTTCCCCTATGGAACACATCAATGTGCAACCAGCAAACAGCAACCGTCGCAAAAACAAGGATAAGAGGCGAGTAGGAATATTTACTGTTATTGTATAAAAAAAAATACTATATTTATTCAAATACAAGTTATTAAATAAAAATTTATTAATAGAATATTTTTCTATTTTCATTGCTATACTTAACCACATACAATTCTTTTGAATATTTTATAATTTGTAAAGACATTTAACATTTTCTTCAATATGGAACTCTTAGTTCTCTGTAGAAGCACTCCTATGTTTTCAAGCCCAAATTCACACACAATTCCCACATTTTCCCCCCCTAATAGGAGGAGGATCAGTGTTCCTCTGGACCCCATAGGCAGCTCCCACTTGTCTTCCAGGAGCCGAAAGGTATTTTCATACAAAGAAAACCACAGTGGTTTGGCTATATATATTTCAATTAAACAGATTGCATATCCTATCACTGCTAAAATCATTTTCCCCCCCTCAGGAGGAACCTGAAGATTTTAAGGAACACAATGCAAAGTGATCAAACTGACAGATGACATATACCCATTAAAAAGGACTTCTTATGTGGTTTAGTTTTGGTTCTTTTTCACTTTTGTGGTTTCTTCTTTTGGAAATCTGTTTAATTGACCTTTTGGTTTGTATTAAGTCATTGCATCTCAGGTTTATAAACTGTGATTTATTTATTTGTATTTATGTTTTTCCAATATAAGCTTACCAGCTCCATCTAGTGGTGCAAACTGACAGACGCTGTACTGGTGTTGCCGCAAAATAAAATGTACATGGATAAACTATTGAATCTTGTCTCTAGTGTTCTTTCAACTCATTTTAAATCACAAAAACATGACCCATCTCAACACATTTTAAGCCCAATAAAGAAAAGTTTTATTTCTCCAGGTAGTTAAAGAAAACAATATCAGATGCAAAAAAAAATATACCCTTTGCTTTGCTTTTCTCTTCACTTTCACATATGTACACTTTTCAAAATCTGTGATATTTACAGAGTGAAACGTGAAGCAAGAGAGGTCTGGCTTTTGGGGATTTCCAGTCTACCTTGCTTCACAAATAAACCAGAAAGGAAAAAAAAAAAATAAATCTAAACGATAGTCTTCAAACTAATTCAAAAGAAAGAGCTCGTAGCATAAATGAGTAATCTTTACCAGTTCTCAGAGTTTAAAACCCCCAAACACGTCTTGAAAACAATAATTACAACCATTCTACTCAAAGAAAGCTTCAGCAAAGCTCCTAAATCTAGCCTTCACAACTTATTAAACTGAAATAACACATTGACACTATGTTGTGCAAGTAATTAAAGACCAAACAGTTTTGATAGCTTCTTCGACAAAGTACATGGGTTAACATACTGTACATTACCAGTAGAATTAGAAGAAACGAATGTTTGATATCAATAATTGCAACTGAAAGGATTCCCTGCTTTAATGCCTCCTATAGCTCTTTATATTTGAACATCTAATACATGTCAGCTGACTGATCAAGTCCATTTGAGTGTGATTTCTGACATAACTTTTCAATTAAGAGGTTGTAATTCAAATGGTCTTATGATCACCTACAGGAAATGGCATTCAGACTAACACATTACATCTATTAGTCTTCAAACAAAAGCATCTATCCCAATGAAAAAAGATCAACTGGACAGTTCACTAAGAAATAACATATTTTTAGTAACAACGGTGTCAACACAATCTCTCACAGCAGCTCTTTGGCAAATCAGGACAATATTTTTCTGTATTTTTAATAGTTTTATATATATATTTATTACTTTTAAATAGACTCTTGTAGTACCAAAGTAACCAATATAGTATACATCTGTGAAAATGTAGTGTGGCTGTGTTCTCTAACTTTTCTTAAAGAAAAATAGTGGCACTTACTAAATATGCAAGCTTCTTATTTTAAACAAATGACAATTAGCTTACGTATCTCTGAAACAGTTACAAATGAGCCAAGATCAATTACCAACTCGGGAGGTAAGAGATCAGTACAAACATTATTTCTCAGTGAACTCTGTAATGGAGACTACTGACTGTAAAACATGTAAGGAGTAACTAGAAAGAGAGGGAAAAAAATGTATTTTGAAACTGAAAAAATGCTTTTGGATACAAAAACTGGAGAACTGGGAGCACTCAGAGCTTTGAGGGAATGATCACCCTCATCTAAGTGTCTTTTTTATGACTTGACCGTCGAGAGTCTCTGCATTTGTGGCAGTTAAATATGTCGGGCACGTTAGACTTCTTAATTTTGGCGCAAGAGAGGTGCACCCACACACTGCACTGATTACATTCAATCATGGGCCGTCCTGCAAACGGTTTACCGCAGTAACAGGTGATCAAATCCCACGAATC
>NW_015638975.1:3125290-3154716 GCF_001515625.1 Sinocyclocheilus rhinocerous | reverse complement strand
TGTACTGTGTATATTTATTATGTATATATAAATACACACACATGCATGTATATATTTCAGAAAAATGTTATTTTTATATATTAAATATATTTATAATATAAATTATATGAATATAATTATAGACATGTAAATACATGTAAATATATTCAAAATGTATACTGTATGTGTGTATATTTATATATACATAAAAATATATACAGTACAGTTACATGTATTATGTAAAGAAAAACTTTTATTTTGGATGTGATTAATCGTTTGACAGCACTAATTAAAATCCTTCAATTAATATTTATGAGCATCTCCAAACCATCTAAATCTTCCTCAGTCCCTAATAAACTCACCTGACTCCACCATTATGTCTTCATCCGCTATCCAAGTCTCTCCCTCACTGGAACTCATATCTGCCTCTCTGGTGGCTTCCTCCTTTTCTTCTTTCACCTGGGCCTGTAGTCTGTGCTCAGCCGCTGCTCCCTGGTCCAAATGCTCTTCTCCATGCCCGAGACCGTGCTCTGAGTCTGTCTCGCTTTGGGCCGAGCTCTTAAGCTTCCTAAGCGCTTTGGACTGTTTGGGGTTTTTACTGCGCTTGATCCTTGCACGCTTCTCGCCACCGCTGCTGCTGCTGCTGTCACCAGCGCCGGAACCGAGAGAAAGACGCTTCAGCTTCTTGTCCTTTTTGCGCTCAGCTTTGCTGGCGACCTGGCCCTCATAGAAAGGGTCTTTTAAACACATTTTGTCCATCAGGGCGCTGTCAGACGACTGCCGCCGCATGCTCTTGTTGCTCTTATTGGCACGAGCCTTGCGAACGAACGTGTGGATGGTGTGCAAGTCCGACGTGCCGTGACTCCAGTTGGGAGCCATGTTAGAACTCGCTCCACCTAAAACGCTGCCTTCACCTGAAGCACCAGAGCTGTTTGGAGAACTGGAGGATGCTGGCGACCATGGCCTTTCCTGTGGACAGAGACACACAACCAGAATGGCTCAAATTATATTTGGTCATAAAACAGCTTACATCTACAAATACAGGTTGAAAAAAAGACCAGTGCAGGGCTAAAGACGTTCAATGGAGAAGATTGACAGCACTGAAAGCACAGGCTAAATCATGGGCATCTGAGGTCCAACATCCTGCAGATTTTAGCTCCAACTTATCCCAAAATACCTGCCTGGAAGATTCTAGTAATGCTGAAGAGCTTGATTACCATGGGTCAGGTGTGTTTAATTGTGATTGGAGTCGATTCTGCAGGTCAGTGGCCTTCAAGGAGCAGGATTGGCCAGACCTGGAGTAAACTATGTAAACATGTGGTTCTCAATGCCAATCCTTGAATTCCCCAAACACTGCATGTTTTGGATATCTCCCTAAACTGACAAACCTGATTTAACTCATTGGCACCAACAGCTAATTCTTGGAACTATCGATTATTGGGACAAAATAGCACCAATAATTGGATTTTTTTTAATGTTAAAAAAAAAAAAAAGCTTTCCGTTTTAAACGGTGTTTGAACTAGTTATATGCTAAGACAAAATCAAGCTGAAATATACACATCTAAAAAGTAAGCTTGGTATGATGTATATTTAACGAGGGCACATGGACATCATGATATACATTAAATGTGGACATTATGACATTTTTTCTCTTTCTCCATTTCTTGTATATCATTTGTATGATAAAAATTGTGTGATGAGGCACAACTTAATAAATGTGATTAATTTTAAAATGATAAAACATTCTCATGATTAAAGTAAAGCATACATATATTAAAGCATATTATTATTAAATTTCAGCACTTTAAAAAAAATACAGATTTTTCAAACTACAGCCCAATTAAACAGTTCCCAGCTAGATTTTTAACTTGGTTATCATTATCTACAAAATCCAGTATCTGTCAAATTCTGCTCATTAGCGCATTAGTACATGCTTGGAATGGGTGTCAAAAAGGTGCAGCACTAGGAGGTCTCTGGGAACAGGATTTTTAAAAGGGCTTTAAACCATGAAACCACACCTAAATGTGAAACAATGCTCCATTCTTACCTCCTTTGGAGAAGGGATGTAACCAGCATATGCAAGAACAAAACTGCAAAACTTGTTGAAGTCCTCCACTGTTCTCTTTCTTCTCTCTGATGGCTGGACATAAACATCATTTATTAGCAATTAGGACAAGCACTGCCATCTGTAGGATGAAAATCTTATTTCCTTGTTTGACTTACCAGAGTCTCCGCTTTGCACTTCAGTAATGAATCTATGTAGCAAAAAGAAAGGAGAGAGAACAATATTAATTCGTTGCTAAATAACAGATTTAACCGAGAATACTTTGCATTTGGAATAGTTTGGTGCAGGTTTCATTTTTTACAAACCTGGTAAAAGTGCGTTTTCGACGGTAAGCTAACGCGCTAACTGTGCTGTTCCTCGCGACACCCTGTTGATTGAGGCGTAAAATTCAAGTGCGCAAGGCACCATTTTACATCCAAACATCCACACGATTTGAGAGACTTTGTTTAGAAAACTAATGTAGTGACAAACACTTTAATAAACTAAAGCGGTGAAAAAGGCGAGAGGACGAAGCAGCTTGTGGCTTAAAACTTGCTCTCGACGTCGAAACACGACAAGACAACTTTTCTGGTTTGGAAACAACTTTAAAAACATATATTGTTTTATGTTGATGTTAGGTTGATCGTAATATAGTTACAACGACCAAACCTATAAGTGTTGAGAGGGAACAGACACCATTCGCAATACATTTACCCCGGCATAACAAAAGAGTTACAGTCAGGCAGCGAAATGCTACCACGCTAAGCAGTGACAAGCCTTAAAAAGGCAACATTTTTGTCTTAAAGGACGTTAAAATATCAGACAAACAGCCTAACTGTGTACTAATAAAAAAAAACTATTCAACTGGCACCTGGTTAAAGGGATTAAAAGAGGCAACTAATTTGAAACCGAGCTTGTTTTATTTAGCGAAGACAAAATGCGCAACGCAGCGTAACTGCGGTTTTGTAAACCTGTTCATTAAATCATTTGAACGGAAAGCAGTGGTTGGATATCAGGCATATTTGAAATCATTTATGAGATACTGCTTAACAAATGGCTACCATCAAGATAGCAACTCGGCTAATCCCTGTATGAACCAGCTCGTCGGCGCAGTAAAATGTCCTCTGCTTCATTAACACAATCAAACATTACAAAGTGGCTGGCATTGAATCAGGTTTACTTGTAAAATCAGTCTGCTAAACTAAAGGGTATGCAAAGTTACTGCAGTATTAAAGCTGCTAACAGACTTTGCTAAAACTGAACGACGACGATGATGATGGGTGTTGCATATCACAACATGGTTAAAGTTTTAATATTTGAAATTCAAGTTTTATGTTTTCCTTACCTTGGTGTTCGGACATTATTTCAAGCATTGTCGCCTAATAAGCTCGATCCTCTTCAGTTGGGTGACACCGTGCAGTGTCAATCTTCGCCCGGCTTGGGCGCAGCAAGCCTCGGCTGACTAGCTATAGTCCAGTTAGCTGGGCATCGGGAATGATTCCAACGACGATTTTACTTCGTTTTACAAACTGCTCCAATGAAATATCGCTGGATCTTAAATCCCGGGAAAGATTAATTAACTTAGTTTTGGCCAGCAAGCAGCGTTGCAAAAATGATCCAGCTGGCAATTCAATTACCTAAAGGACCACCAGGGATCAAGCATGTTTTTGCAACGAATGTTAGTAACATAAACTCTGCGTTCGCGTTATTATGCCTTTTCGACGAAGTGGGGGGAAAGGACCAAAGTTCCCCAAAAATTACGTCTGCGTGTCGCCTCCAGCGCGCCTCACTAGAGTCGACGATGTCAACTGACTCCAGAAACCCCTTGCGGTCAAATTGCTGTTGCGATGTAAAAATTTTCTCTCCAAGGGTTCATGGGACATGTAGTTCAACATATGAGATTTTCTGACAGACGGCACGGAATCCAATGACGAATAAACAACAATACCCATAACTCATTGCGCTAGTCGTTGTTCTGCTATGTTCATGGGAAATTGAGTTTATCTGTTCCAAATCCTATGGCTTGTATTTGCTGTGTTTGCATAGTAGACTGGTTTAAATAAATAACGGTACATTTATTAACTTACATATTTCTATGCAGATCGTTGGACATTTCAATCAATATGTAAGATCAGTGGTTTAACAGGCTGCTTTCCTGGTCATTTCGGTTGCCAATGACGTATTACCATTAAACCCAAGCCTGTGGAAAGGCCAAGCAGCTGTATTTCACGAAATAAACCTTTACCTGCGAAAGGGGGCGCTTGGCGGCTCAGGAAGATTTGGTTCACAGGCGACACTGGTAAATAAAATAATGAAAATCTAGAAAATATGTAGTGTAGTACGGGTATGTACTGTAAAAACTGTAAGTATGTAGTAGTGTACATCGTTTTAATGTATTTTAGTTAAATATTAAAAATCGAATTTATTCGAGAAATCTAATATAAAATATTATCAAAAGGCAAAAAACAAACAAAAAAAAACAGTATTTTACTTATTTTTACCTATATTGTCAGCCTAACTCACTATTTATGCACTGATTTTTGAGATTTATGTTTTATCACTTAATCTTTCATTAATGGCATGTAATTCTTTTTAATTTGTATATTTCTTAAAATTGTTATTTTTTTTATTAGTTTTAATATATTGAATACAGTTGTAAATGTCAGCTAGACATGCAGTGATTCTGAATCTCTACGGGGACTCGCCTTTCTGAGCCACCGAGCGCCCCCTTTAGGACATAAAAATGATCACATCCAAAAGAGCAAAAGCCGATCTGTTGATTTCAGTTCACTGACCAAACCTCTTAACAACGAAATCAGCTACTGCTTCAACGGCAGTTTCCACCTTGAATACATCACGCAGTACTGTACAGCCTTGACAGGGCTCTTGATCACACAAGCATAAAGATCACGCGAAGGCACGTAGGGGTTTTTGAAGAAGATATGTCTGAGAAGGACCCTAAAACATCTCAGGACCTGACTGTTGTGGTGAGTATTTGATTTTTACCGAGATACCAAATCTGGGTCGTGCACTTACAGTCGCCTAGTATTCAGTCGCGCTCACTTCACTAGCCAAAGTGAATTAGTGTATAATGAGAAGTGCTGTTAAGTGCTGTGATTCGCCTGTTGTAAGTCATCATTCATTAATAGCTCTGTCGTGAAGTTGTATTGAAAGATCACTCTCGTGAGTTCAAATTTTCAAATGGTTTCTTTCTTCATCAATCTATAGTTAAATTACATTAAAATGTAGATGGAACTTATATTCGGAAGGGTTATACAACGAGGATTTCTTTATTTCACTGTTGGGTATCTTGTGTGATTACACGATGTTGAGAGGGTTCCCTTGTTACTATGGTTTCAGTTCCAGGCATGGGCGGGGAGCATGCCCTTAAACTGCTGTTTTTACTCCTGTGTGGGAGGCCCACGCAAAACCCACACGATTCTAGATGGATTTCATTTATGCTTGTTGGACGCAGTGTTCATTCACAATTTTTCAGAGTTTTAAATCTGATTGTTTGTTTATTATTTTTCTTTTGTTTAGGTACAGACCTTACTGCAGCAGATGCAGGACAAGTTCCAGACCATGTCAGACCAGATTATTGGGCGAAATATCCTTCCACATATGCATGTTTTTATCAGTGTAAATAATTGTAATTCATTTAGTACCTAATTGTAGCATAATTGAGTGGAATGCACTAGCTATGTTTTTGTGTACACAATCAAAACCTTTATTTATTAGAAGAAAATTCATGCTTCCTAGATCGCCTATGTGATGATAGCTTATTCAAAATGAGTTTTCTCTTAATTCTAATACTTGATGAGATGAGTACGCGAATCGATGACTTGGAGAAGAACATCTCTGAACTCATGACTCAGGCAGGTGTGGAGGAGTTAGAGGATGAGATAAAAGTCACTGAGACCTCTGGAACAGCTTGAAGGCAATGACCAACGCCATCCTAGTAAGTGTAGGTGGTGCTATTGCCACTTTGAAGATGCCATTGTTTCAAAGTTGTTACTATTTAGAGAGCATTTATATTCTATAAACTGCAGTAGAATATGTATTTGAAATTACATTTGGATTGATCTGCTTGTGACACAGTCAGGTTCAAGTTCAAGTTTTGTGGTCTTCATGCCATGTCTTTGTGCTTTGTTTAATCTTTAGTATCTTTTCTCTTTCAGACTGCCAAGGAACACAGTGAGGACCTTCTACTGCAGTATCAGAATTTTTAAATGAAATGTGAATGAATCCTTTTTAAGTAATTCATTAAAATGGTGCTTGCCTATGCGTATTACATAATATATTACATATTGTAAGGTTAAAACTATATTACTGCACAGAAGATAAGCAAATTAAAACTTGTTTTTGTATTTATTCATTGTAATCACAGGGGAAATCATGTGATTCCTGCATGTTTTGCTGATTATTAAAAACTCCATGAAATGGCTTTAAAGTCGCTGTTTTCTTTCTTATTAATATTAATTAACTATGCTATTTCTTATTAAAACAGAAAAGTGTTAAACTCCAAATATTATTTTTGTCAAGATTTGCATTTAAAGTATTTAATTAGAATACATGGCTACTTTTAAAAGGCCTTCATTGGAAAGTATATGCAGCCAGATGGTGTAGTTATGACATCTACCAGCAGGGGTTAACTGGGTCATGTTAATCATGCATAAACTTGACCCACTGGATGCACCCAAGCGGCAACCTCCCCCTCTTTCTCGTGAAGCCAACAAGGAAGTGACTTAAACTGTAATTCATCAACTGGCCGCTAGAGGCTGGCTGCAAAAGGGAGTCAATCCCATAGACTCCCCATGTTAAAATGCCCAACTTTACAGCAGAAAAAAACATGTTTACAGCCTGGTTCAACAAATGATTTTGGTCTATATAGCTAATTTTGCCCTTGATGACAACTGTGAGGGGGGTGAATTTTTTTATAACTCATCCGTTTAAATTATATTAAGCCTTAAAGTTCTGCATAATTAAGGGCGTGGCCACTTGAGTGACAGGTGGATTGCGCTGCTGTCACCACCAGGTGGGGGTGGCTTCAGCAACCTGCTCCCGCCTCTTTGCCCATTTTCGATTATCCGGGAGTGACGAGCGGTGACGTGCTGCCAAGATGGCGACGGCCCACTTTTGAGCTTCAAAAACGCTCTTCGGAAATCTACGGGTGACGTCACGGACACTACGTCCATGTTTTTATACAGTCTATGGATGCACCACAAGAATGTGCACAGTTCCAAAGCCTTCATTAACGACTAATGTCGAGGGAACCATATCAGCCAAACTGCCTGAAGATATGTGGTATTAGAGGAAGGGACATTTTAAAGCCTTATTAAAGCCTTTCTGTATTAATTGGTGACAGCAGATAATCAGACCAAGTTAGAAAAAAAAAAGTAAACTAACTAAAACAAAATCAGTGATCCGCCGTCATGACTTTTATGGTATTTGAAAGTGTTTATATATGTATGTATTTACTCACATATTTTATATTATTCCACACCAGACTCAAGTAAGTTGTACTGAAAGTTGTTGAAGTGGCATTCATATCTAATGTCATAATGTGTGTGTACGTTATTATGTTAATAACACAATGTATGTGTTGTCAACTGACATAGCCTACACAGTTTTGGCTAAATGTGCTTTATAAATCTTATAATTTTCAGAACAATTCAACTCAAAAATCCAAAATTCTGTCAAGCTAACATGGGATGTGTTTTTGTGTCAAGTGAACATAATTTATGTCATTTTGACATTTCCGAATATTTCTGTACACTACACTGAATGTTTGTGTCATGGATGAGTGTAGTGGTGAATGAATTGTTTATATTTATTTATTTTCTTATTTTAGTGTTTCCACAGCTTTCCATAGAGAGATATCTGGTAATATAACACAGTGCATAAATATCTTAATACAAATATCTTAATACTTAATATCTTAATACATTTTCTAATTATTATTCTAATATTATACTTATTCTATTATTATACTTAAAATTTCTTATAATAATCCTTCTAAATATCTTAATACAAATATCTTAACACATAATACAAATATCTAACACAAATTATAAATATAAATAATGCCACTTCAAGCTGCCAGGCACTGCCAGGCACTACCAGGACATAAGACGCCAAGGCCTAAGTGGAGGGATGGAAAGGCCACTCATGTCAGCCTGCCAGACGCAAAGCTGACTGAAGACAGAAAACCACTGAGTGGCCGTGACAGGGAGTCGTTTTTTGTCGCTCTCCATGTCTTACTCCACGACCTGAAACAAAAAAATAAATCAGTGTTATTTATTTTAATACATGACATTTAGAGCAAATTTGACTGATTATATGGAAAAAAAACATTTAGCAAATATTAGATTCTAATCTTAGTACCATAAACCAGTCATGGAGCTGCATCTCCTCCAGAACAAGTCTCTGCTGGGGATCCGGCTGCAGACAATTGCAAATCATCTGGCAGCATTCTGTTCAAAAAGACGAGAGAGATTATTAACTTAAACGTTACACATTTTTATAATTAGATTTCAAATTGTATACTTTCATACGTATAATTCAAATTGTCCATCTTTGTTCTTTTATGAAGATCTCACCTTGTGACAGGTTGGGTTTGGACCACTCATTCTTGCTGATCATTTGCAGGTCTTTGTCGTCTGGATAATACCCGCACACCATCACGAACAGCAGGATCCCTAATGACCAAACTGTCGCTGGCTTTGCATAGTACCTGCCGTCGACATCGAACTCCGGTGGACAGAACATTTCTGTACCTAGAAGGAAGAGATTTTGATATTTCATGCATTTCTACAGCATGTACAGCAGGATGTGTTTCAGTGAGCTAAATGACCTGCTAGCAAATCATAAAACTTACCATTGAAGGTCACGTAGGCAGAGTCCTTCATGAGCATGCCGCACCCGAAGTCGATCAACTTGACCTCCAACGTGTCTGGGTTCACCAGGAGGTTTTCCAATTTTATATCTCTATGGAAGACGCCACGCTCGCAGCAAATGTTAGCCGCATGAATGACCTGCCACATAAAATGTCGTGCTATCCCCTCTTCGAGCCTTTGTCGGAGCTTCACGAAACTAAACAGGCTCATGCTAGGCATGGGCCGCTCCAAGACCATGACATAGTAGTCCGGGTTGTCCTGCCAGTCCAGGAGTTTGATTATGTGTGGATCACTGGGGCCCTTATTGGCCATGAGTGTCAGGCCAATCTCCATGGGGAGGCGACTGGGATGGCCAGGCTAAAAGAAAGAACATATGATGCTTAGATGAAGGTGGTTTCTCAGATTAACATGAATATAAGATGTTAGAAATGGAAAACAGTGACTGAGAAGCAATAATATAGAGAGCACAGGCTACTCACAACTCTGATATATGGCATATCTGGAGTCTTTTCGGCAATTTTCACAGCCACCTGTTCAATCAAACAAAGAATTGACAATTATCAGGTGCACAGAGGTCATTCCAGTCATGAATACCGAACAAGTATGGAAAGTTTTATAAGTAAAAAAAAAAAGAGTAAGCAAAAAAATGAAACCTTAAGGCCATCCTTGCAGCGAGTCCCTGCATGCACATAGCCGTAGCCTCCTTTACCCAGCTTGGGCCCAAATTCGTATCGCCAGAATATGTGGCCTGTTTAAAAGATAAACAAATGCCGTTAGCATGAAATACATTTTTACGCATTCTATAATTTATACTAACATTTTCTAATTCTCATATATTTATTATTCGTACTGTTGTCTGGCTCCTCCGCTTCATCATCTTCAGTGGAACTATCTAGAGTTTGGAAGTCCTCAGCAGCGGGGAGGACTTCAGAGCCTGGAGCTTCTCCAAGATCATGAATCTCTGCAATTTCCTGCAGAGAAGTCTGATCTAAAGAGGGGAATAATATGAATCAAATCAGATAAATAACATGAATGAAATATTGCATTCTCAAATTAAAGTGGCATTTTGAAAAACTGGGAATGTGAGAATCTGCGTGTATTATGTTTTGGATTGTGGCAGTAAACTTACCCTTGTCCAGCTCTTCCGATCTGTCATCTTTAGGGGATCTAACTGGAGTGTTGACATCCTGAGGTTGGAGGATGTCTTGCTCCAGTTGTTCCTTAGCACTGATGAGGACTTCAGAGACTGGATGGATCTCTACAATGTGCTGTAGAGATGTCTGATCTAAAGAGGGGAATGCCAGTAATATGAATAAAATATTGCATACTCAAATTACAGTAGTTTTTCATTTAAGGACTCTTTTGGAAAAAAAATGTAAACATTTCCAAACAATGTAAATAAATTTGTTTCTGAATTAAGACTTTTACTGACAGGTTTGGTAATGAGGCCTAATAAATCCATTCACTGGGAAAGTGAGAATTGGATTATGGCAGTAAATTTACCCTTGTCCAGCTCTTCCACTTTGTCCTCTTCAGTCAAACTAGCTGGAGTGTTGACCTCCTGTTGTTGGGGGATGTTCTGCTCCAGCAGTTCCTCTATAGCAGGGAGGACTTCAGAGACTGGAGGTTCTTGGTGATCATGGATCTCTACAATAGGGATGTGCTGTAGAGAAGTCTGACCTACAGAGGGAATATTAATAACTTAAGTAAAAAAAAAAAAAAAAAGCTGACCATAACTTGTGGATGTTATTGATGTACTGTGTTATTTGGTTGCTAGGGTACTCTGAGTTGTTACTAGGGTGTTGCTAGGTGGTTACTCTGGTAGTGTTGGTGGTTGGTTGCTAAGGGGTTCTGATGGGTTGAGGGAATATTAAAAACTTAAGTAAAAAAAAAAAAAAAAAAGCTGCGTAAAAGTGATTGAAAAATTAAATTTCTTTAAACAATGTAAAGCTATCTTTACAATAAGTGTTATTTTATTATCATTGAGGTACTATTGTACTTTTTTAGTGTGTGTGTTAGTGATTTTTTGTTATAAAAAAGGCCAGTTGTACATAAGAACATCAAAAGTTTCCCTAATTAAAGAATCTTCCTTTAATCAAAACTTCCATCGTCGTATATGTGATTATGTGATTTTACCATCATTAAGTCTCCGATACGATCCCGCCTCATTCTGGCACACTTCCTCAGCCTTAGCCAGGTTGTATTTTCCAGCTTTTCGGCGGAAAAAGTGAAGAAGGCGACATCTCCAAAACCTTTTGTTGTTTTTCTCTTGTCTCCCTGCCTCTTTTCTCCCTATCTCATCAGCACCACCAGGCGTCTCATCAGGAGGATGAGGATTGTTTTCCGCCCTGATGGGGGAGTATTTGAGCAGCACACAGGGTTGGGGTTCGTGTGCATGCTCCACTTTAAACGCTTTCTTTTGTCTTGAAAACAATCCCATGATAACAGTTTTTTTTTTCACTCTGAAAACAGACTACTCCGAAACTTCAACCAACAAAATGAGCTACTAAGTTCTAAGCCTTTAAATACTAGCATAGGCGACACGTTCTAATTGTTCCGTGACGTCACAGAAGGCGCATACAGATGTGTACAGCTGGAATGATAGGAGTGCGTGACCTGTTCCTTTTGAATAAAAACATTTACGTGCACGTGCACAGATAGACCCAAAGTAATGCTCAAGCACCTGAACTTTTGGCTAGATAATTGACATTTTTGCAAGTGTTACAGTGCAAAGGTCGAAAATGTCTTTAAAATTCGATATATTAATTTGTGTGTGTGTGTGTGTGTGTGTGTGTTCATAACATAATATATTAAAGTTTTTGCTCTATTTTGCCGATGGAAATAGTTCCAAACAAAGCAGAACAGTTGCATGTTTCCTTCTTGAACGATTCCGCGTTTTTGAACGAATTGAGTGATTCAGTCATTTAATAACAATTTCATAACATTCGTAACATTAAATAACATTCATGAACGAATCGTTTGAATAACCACTCTATGATTCACTTATAAACTCTTGCTATATTATAATTTAATTCAACGTGACATTTCTTAATTTCTTCTTAATGACAGGTGCTGAGTTGACAAGTCACAACAACACATCCCGCCCTAATTTTTTGTTTTATTAATTTTTTAATAATATTTTTTTATATACTCCTCTTGGTATATAATTGACCTTTGGCATTTGCTGATGTAAAATCCAATCAGTTAAGTACAATAATCAACCTTGCTCCTCTTCCCTGAAATGTAATTAGGTTTTGTCATTTAAAGGAATTAAGGCAAGAAGAACTGTGATAGAAGCACAATAATTTGGAAAAAGCTTAGAAAGCCTTGACCTCCGGTGAGTGGGTCAGGCATTGTATTATCAATGTAACTAAAGGCCAAGAGAAGCTTTTTTGAAACAGCACGTATCCTATTAGTCTTAGAGTGTTTGGTATTTAATATCTGAATTTAATATCTGCATATAGTGTACTCAAAGCAGCATTTAATGAAGGTTTTATGGTCAGCAGGTATTTACTTATCGACGCACGTTCGCTTCTGAAAGTAGGTTTGAGATATTCCCAAACTCATCAGAGCAAAAATGGTTACTTCAAAAGAATTGTAAGAACTAACAATATACCTGCATCTTCTTGGAAATATCAAACAAATTTTCTTAGGTAATTGTTGTTACTGCCTTTTTACAGGAAATGAAATGACAGAATTGAATGCCTGGCTGGTTGTATTGCTGAACTTTCAGCAGGTTAGGAGGGTGTGTTATTGAAGCATGGGGAAAATGAATTTGGATGTACTCAACCTGCAAAAACTGTGCTCAGTTATGGCCAGGACTTGCTGCTTTTGTTAATCATGCATGTCACAACTGAGCAGCAACTAGCTACATGAAATTTAGATGTAATGTAACCCAATTTTGACATTTTAATTTATTTAGTGCTTAAAAAAATCCCAAATTATTTTAAATGCTGTGCTGCTTCTTCCTTTCAGATTGTAGCCTTAATTGCAAGGTAATTGTGATTTATTATACAGATTAAATATTTCCTGAAATAAAGCATAAGAAATATAAAGCACAGTAAAATGCTTTGTGTCTGCTGTTCGAGATACAGCCTGTTTGAAAGTGCTCAGAGACATTGAGCCAATTTCTTGTTATTACAGCAATGGTTTCTTTGGGGAATCCAATGAATTTTGTGAATGCTACACTTGTGAAAGGTACAGCTTTCTGTGTTTCTATTTTACCAATGTCATTTCTATTATACCTGCATCATTTAATCATGTTTGGTTCCTGTTCCAAAGACGTGGCACTGGTGCTTTCAAATCTAAATCAGGAATTAAATAGGCTGAAGAATGTCAGAGAGCTGAGCCAAAACTCAGTTGGCTCCAATACAGAAGGAAAAACTCTGGAATCACCTTTAACTGAATTACCAATATGTAGAAAAACTCATTGAATATTCAAAGATATAGCTGGCATCACAAAGGAGTATATCAATTTTATGTTTAATAAGTGGTTCTAAAACCAGGTAAACCATGCAGATATGCATTTACCTCACCTTCAAACAGTGTCCAGCAAATAATACAATTGTACCAAAGAGACTTTGGTCCTCAGTACCTTTGTTCCATAAGATTACGAAGTCAAAGCCAAGAGTCAGAAGTCACAGCCTCTACAGGTCCTAGGATGCATTGTATGGACTTTTCACTGCTAATAAAAGATTCACTGCGAGCATTTTCATAATTAGGTTATAGAGCATCCTGCAAAGGAAAGCAATCACCTAGAATGTTCCTTAGCATTTGATGCTAATAGCGTTTTTTTTGTGTGTGGTACTTGTCCAGTACTCAGTGGAAAACTGACAACATCATATAATTGCACTGGCCTGTTATTATGAACCAAGATCAGTTTGAATGAAATCTACATATTACAAAAACATGGTATAAATTATGGGATTAAAGGCTTGAGAGAGAAGATAAGTGTCATCCAGAGTTAAAATCAACGGAACGCTTAAACTGTTCATTTGAGCATCTTAACAAATCATAATAAATATGTCATTGTTATTTGCATGACACCAAAATGTTATTTTACACCAAATCATGAAAAATAAGAAGATAAATCACACACACAAAAACAATATTAACTGTTTTAATGATAACATCATTCTTCATTCAAACAACATATGGTGCTAAACATTTGCAGACAGATTGAAATGGTTCGGTTTGATGTTTGAAATATGCGTGAAAACAGTCATTATTTTCTAGTCTGTTTAGTGGGGCAGAAATGACACATTTCACTATTAGTCTAATAAGAAGTTGAGAGCTTTAGGTATGGGTACCACAGAAATCCTACATTTCACATAGAAATTGTAAATGTTCATTTATACTATCCACCGTTGTCCAACACATGCCCTGGTCTTATTTAAAAGTTCTGAAAACTTGCAATGAACTCAGCATCTTTTCAGTTAAAATGCAGTTTGTGGTTTGTAAATTTAGTTTTGCAGTATATGAATGATTTCATAATGCTAATTAGCTAGCTATAAATGTCCATTTGTTTTATGACTTAATTTTTGGAGACTTTTTATTGTAAACTTATGTTTCCTTTTTTTAAAATCATATTTATGGCTATACTGTCAGTTCAATACAAGTACATCATACAGTTATGGCTGAGATTACATGAAAAATTCACACCCAAGGCAGGTCTTCATAAATAAGAATAATTATCAATACTGTCCACTTGGTGGTGCTATTTTGTTAGTGAACATTTAGATTACAATCCTATTCAAAATCATACAATAATCATACAGTCATTTCGCTTTGAAATCTTGTTCAAGATGCGTCATTATTGTTAGGACTGACCAATTACTTGTCAAGAAATGTTCACATCAAAGCCAAAATGGCAAGATTGTGTCAGATGCTTTTGGGAAGTAGTTCTAAAATGTTTTTTTTAGAGAGAAAATGAGTGAGGTAAATCCTTCTGATGTCTTGTGTCTTGCAGATACATCTGAGACAAACGATACTCATTGTCAAGGTGTTAATATGTTTATATGCATCTCTGTGGTACTACATTCGCGTTTGTGCAACAACGGGTAATAGGCCGATTTGTTTTTTCAAGAGTTGGAAATTAGATTCCCTTCTTTGTTGCAAGCTCAAAGTCTCAACACACTGGAAGGAGGTAATTTTATATCTCAGCTGGGGGGACACGTTCCCTCTGGACTGTAACATGAAGTGGACCGTTTTCTCTCACACTCTTTCTGAGCAAGATTTTGTCCTTTCTTGTGTACATTTATCACAACAACCCATAAGACAAAACTCTTACGTTTTTACATCCTTAGATTTGAAGGGAATCTCTTATCATTATTATTATTTATTTTTTACATTTGCCATTTAATGTCTATCTGCTTGAGTGTTGCTGTGATGGTTTAAATGTTGCTATGGAAAAGAGCACCATGCATTATGACCACACATTAGGTTAAATAAGATATTTCATTCAAATTGATAATGTCTTTTGTGAGGTACATTAGTTACAGTGAGCAAAGCTAAGAGATGACTTCTTTGGCTTGATCATGTGTTTAATATGTGTTGGTCATACATTGTAAAATACTATTATATTTGATGCCAAAATCAACAGCGCAAAATGAGGTAGTGATCTATTTATGGGCTGTTCTGAGAACTTCATTAGAGATGGACAATATGACTAGCAGGAAATGTAGTGTTTTGATGAGGTTTATAATGACAGTAAATGAAAAAATCACATTAAATTCTGCATTTATGGGTTTGTTGTCATTAAGTTGTGGCTTCAAATGATGGTAGTTCCAGATCCTCTGCCATCCCATCTCCTCACAACTGCACAGCAAGAGTTTCTGTTGCCATGGTGACACCTTTGGTTTCTTATGACCACTGCACTTAAATACATTAAACTGAACCCATGAAATTGTCCACAAGTACAGGAAAGTCACAATATATATGCACCTTTGATCAATACTTTTAATATTGCTTGATCTATAAATTCTAAAAATGTGAAAATGTTAATGTAATAAGATAGGTTATACTGTAGCCTTTATAAAACTGCTGGATTTAAAGTCACTCTCTTTTGCTTGGATTGCAATAATCCTGTTTCACAGTGTCATATTGCAGTTAGAATTTTTCACAGAAGTTTCCCTCAAACGTCTCAAGAGCAGGAGTTTTCAAATGCTGTACAAATATATTTTAATTCAATATTTTTTTTCTTCAGGTGTATGTTTTACATTAGACTAGTGAGTTGAAAAGATCAGTTTAAGGTACATATTTTTTAATCTACAAGAATCTAAAAAATGAATGATAGATATCATAACATATTCTTATCATGTTTTTTGTAAATTTTCCAGCACTGAAAAACTAAATTAATAACTTAATTATTATTTTTATTTCTTTTTTTTATGGGAAAAAAATTGATATGAAATAGAGGAACCAAACCAAAGCTCAGAGCCTGATAAATATCCTCTCTAAAGTGTCATTATTCACATCTGTATGATTCATGAGTCCATTTAAAAGTATTTGTTGGTTCCTTCTGGCCATTTCTTCTTTGCTCTCTTTCTTATCTATTCATGCTTTGCACTTTAACTAACTGCTGTTATAAACTGTGGTTTTCTTTCCTCTTCTGTGGCAGGATGTTTATTTTCTGCTGTTCACTTTTACATCTTAAGTCATCATCATGATCCATTAGAAGTGTCATGGGAAGCATAGAATAACAGGGGAGTGGCTCAGTATTTTCCTCTTTGGGAATCCATTCTATTATATGGCTAGAATTTAACTGAGGTCATATGCAATGCAAACAGTCATATTACTTCTCATAGTATTTTCTATTTTCTATAATAGATTAACCATTAACCCGGTTCAGGCATATCATATCACTCATCATTTGGGAGTTATCATTAAAAGAATTCCTGTTTTCTTGAGAGCAAGTAGGCCAGGCACGTTCTAATGCACAAAGACTGATTGCATAGTGGTTACAGCCCGCATTTGATGAGGGTCAGAGGTAATCAGGAGCATGTCCAAAGCATTTCTGTTTGAGTTCATGTGAAGGGCCTTTCAGAGCCCCTTCAGAGGAGCAGTATTGGAGAAGATGTGATTCAAGCTGTGGACTGCATGACAAGACATACCTAGCCACAATATTAAATAGCTGTTGTGGTCTTGTGTACAAGAAATACCGTGTTTTACTGCTGAGAGCAAGGGCCTAGTGAGGTTTACTTTGGAGATAAGATTTCCACACGATTTGAGGAATAGATGGAGGAACAAGCATTCAGCAATATGATAAGGACTTGCACTGGGCTGCTGGACAAACAAATATATTACATATATGACAGGAATTGACTGAGGATGCAAGTAATCCATATGTGAGAATATGATCATCTCTAGTTCAACACCATGGGAGAGATTTTTGGCGTATCTTTTTATTGATCTTTCTGTGAAATCAAAGCAGGTTATTTCAGTTTTTACTTCGTTGTCCTATCTGCATACAGAATTAATGCATATATGAATGAATTTAAAAGACTCTATGTTTAGGCTTTTGTCCTGTTTTTGGCTTATAATGTAACCAATATATCCTGTCATCAGCTATATCAGGTCATCCAGCCTGTCTGGGCCTAGAAATTTCTCCATCCTTTTTTTCTCTTTTGTGGAATGACAGCTTTTTGGAATTAAAGAAATAGTTAATCCAAAAAATGTACACACCCTTCCAATCCAAGATGTAGATGAGTTTGTTTCTTCATGGGTGCCGTCAGAATGAGAGTCCAAACAGCAGATAAAAGCATCACAGTAATCCAGTAATTCACAAATGTATGTTTGTTGTGAGAGGACAACCGAGGGTGGACTTTTTTTCCCTGAAGGAAGCGTTATTATGAATTATGGACTTGTAGTTAAAAATGCCTTAATGATGGATTTGATGGAATGAGGGATGGACTGGAGTTGTGTGGATTGCTTGTGGATTATTGTGTTTTTATCAACTGTTTAAACTCTCATTCTGTTGGCACCCATTCACTGCAGAGGATCCACTGGTGAGCAAGTAATGCTCAATTTCTCCAAACCTGTTTCTGATAAGGAATTAAACTCATCTACATTTCGGATAGCCTGATGGTGAATAAATTTTCAGCACATCTTCATTTCTGGGTGCTCGAACTGTTCCTTTAAATTGTGCATTCTATATGTTCTGGACCACATCTTCACTGAAATTGTACTATATATAAAAAGTGTAAGCACAAACAACCATACCAGTTAAAGCATATACCCAACCTAGTCTGCATCTATATTAACTTTGTATTAATTAAATCAAAAATGAAAATGTCTTTAACCTGAGGGATTTTGTTTCCTTTTTTATTACTTAATAAATGCATTTGTAAATATAAATAAATGTCTGTCTTGAGATTCAATGCTTCACGGGGCAGAAAATAGATTCGGCAATGAGAAATTTCCAAGTGCTGATCAATCTGCAAATTAATTTAGCTCACTACAGTCTGCATTGATGAATGGCTTCTGCTGAGGCACTCAGGCAAAAATCTTAGATTTGATTTCATGAGAGAGATTAAAGCACCTTTCGTCGTATTACATGAATTGATTGAGTGATTCAGTTTATACCTTCACAATAAAATAGATGCTCACAACAAATTACAGATACCCAACAGCGGCTTCTGATTTATGCTGAAGACAGCACGTTCACCAGTTCACACTAAATTGGCTGCCTTCTTGTCTTTAATAATGAAGAACATTCTGTCAGGTCAAATGGGCTATATCTAATTAACTCAGACATTTTGAATCCAGTGTCCAATTACACAAGTTAAAACTCCAATATCATCATATTTTTGTATTAGCTCTTGGGTATAACAGAACATGGACTAACATGAATCATATATACTGGCAGAGCACCTTGGACCAGAAACTCATGTTCTAAAAACCAGCAAGGATAATACACACAAAATTGAAAATTCTGTCATCATTTACTCACCCCATTTACTCATGTCATTCTCAGTGTTCTGTTTGGAATATGATAAAATAATTTTAATTTTTGAGTGAACTATATCCGTTTATTATTATTTCTTTCTTTCTTTATTTTTCTTCCCCAGCAAGGACATAGGCTACTATACAACATTTTAACATTGGTTATTTTTCATAGAAGAAATATTGCACTAAATACTGTATGTTTTCTCTATTCAAACTACAGCAAATATAATTGCTGTGAGCCTTAATATCTCTGCCCTACTTTTTGATTATGATCCCACTTGAAAAAAGTGTGCAATGCAGTGCCTAAACGTGTCTGTCTATGAATATCACACAGAAACAACATATATATATATATATATTTACTTTCACGAACATGGTGTCATCAATCTCAAAGGCATACTCTGACACATATTGACTGCTTTATTGGCAAAAACAGTCCATATGGCACCTTCAGCTTCATATGAGTACGAAAACCCTTTCGAGACATGCATGCTGTCTTAGACACAAACCTGTAATTTTACAGTGAGGCCGACGAGAATGTTTAGTCAGCTACATTCCTTACGGTAGGTTCCCGCCGCAGCGCGCGAATTCTCTTCTATTCCTTACGGTAAGTGCTTGCGGCTTGTGTTGGTTTTGCGATTGTCACAACTGTAGCACGCGAGCGGCGCACAACATCAAGGTAGCAAGCAACAGCCTGTCTGCGAGAAAAGGTAAAATGGATAATGATTTCTCTTTCTTATGAAATGCTAGCTGCAATTCTACATTTAAAGTCAAGCATTATTGCAGTTGTTTTGTTCAAAGAGAGCAAAAGTGTTAGGACAATTTTCTTTTTGAAGGAAGAGAGTGTACACAGTTAGTCACCTTCTCTCTGTTTGGTCCGATTAATAAAACCCTGGAAACAACGTCTACGGTAATTAAATACTTACCATTTACAGTATTATTCTGTTTTAGCTTTAGACTAAAGAGAACAACTGGCTAGCATTGAAAAGTTAGCGGTGAATAAATCAACTGTCTTCCAAACTCGACGTGTTCTCTGCCGTCTGTCATAATACACATATAGACTGGCTTTGGACAGTTTGTCGTTCTCTGGCGAACATTTTACGGTTGTAATAAAACACACAGAGACTAAATGAGTAAGTAAAAGCAATGGGAATGGTTTGAAACAATTTTGCAAGCCAAGCTTACAGTACAACATGGTCTGTTGAGGGCACGTTGAGACGTTTTAAGCATAAGCTACCTGTATTTTATTTCAATTCTTTACTAAAATTAGTGCATTTTGCCTGATCTATGTACATGCCTAAAGTGCTTTTAAAATTCTCGATTATAATGTTTTAGTGGTTTTCCTGTCTTTTTTTATTGCAGTAGGCTATTTATACTATTCCTGTCTGGCAACCTTCACAGTGCAGAGCTCTGCACTTTTTGTTTTTGATATTTTAAGCTAGAGTATGTATTTATATGGCAAAATGAAAGAGTTTTGATGTAGTCTCTTTGTTGTGGAGACAGAATTACTTTCTGATTTGTATTATGGACATGCTATACAATCAGTTTTTCAACATAAACTACTTTTTTTTCTTTAGGAGTTTGAGATGGACAGTTAGTATATTGAATAACAAAATGTTGTCTATTAATGTATTGTCTATTAATCCAACTCAATCCAAGCAGCTGAGTCCTTAGCCATCTTCAAGAAACGCCTAAAAACATATCTCTTTATTTGACCCTCTAACTCTAGCACTCTCTATTCAAATTCTATTTTATCTATTTGTTTTCTTTTTTTAATAATAAAAAAAACACTTGACCCTCTAACAATTGCACTCTATTCGTTCACTGCTTGTTTTCTTGAAAAAAAAGGCCTCTAACACCATTCTCTATTCTTCAAGTACTGCATTAGGCTAACCAAGCCTTGTCATAACACTTGCAAATTATTGCTCTTTTGTTGATTTTGATTGCTTCTATTGTCCTCATTTGTAAGTTGCTTTGGATAAAAGCGTCTGCTAAATGACTAAATGTAATGTTACCATTATTTTAAAACTCCTTTCGCTACTCTTATAATTGGCTGTCGATGTAGAAGTTTTCATTATGCAGTGGATCCAGTCTTGTATACTGCTACACTTTCTTATATGATAACACAGAAACCAGTGTTAACAGCCTTATCTATTTTTCAGAAGCACAGAATCGTATCTAAAGCACTTAATGCGTCATTGGTGTTAAGGACAGGGTTTAAGAGGGTAAGCATAACAACTGGTCACAAGATCTCATTTTGCTTGCTTTTAAAGTGGTTTGAAATAATGTGTAGTTATGTTTATTTGGACTTTATTTGATCCAAATTCCCTCTACACTGCACAGATAGCCTACAATTTAACCTAATGACACTCTCATCTAGACATGTCTTGGTTTGTAACTAAGTTTGATAGTGACCCTAGTCACTTTTCAAGAAAAAAATTGTTTAAAACATCCACACTGCATGGTGATGAATATAATGACACATATCAATCATTTAATCAATTTTTATGCAGAGACCAATGGGCCGGCCACAAGTTGAGCAAATAACAACATGTTTAATTAATAGTTGTTTAACTAACAGTATTGTAAATAGGATTTTGAATTTGAAATAGAAAACACTGCTGTTCTCATTTGTAAAGGATATTTATTAAATTAATTAATGAATATATAATACATTTTGCACCACAGTGCCATCTGACGGGTTTCAGCACCTAGATACTGCAGTTTTTCTTATTTTTCATGTCAAGGATGCAAAGTCATTGAGAAGAACAAAGAACAAATTTTCCTATATTTAGATGAAATATTGATAAACTATACCGTATATGTTTCTGATAAAACAAACATTGATTGATAAAGTCATATCCTAGAACCCGAAGGCTTACTGTGTTGCAGTAAAGACTTAAATGGTGTAGAAATAGCTATTTACTTTTCAATGCCTTTAATAGATTTACTGTAGCTTCTAAATGAAATGGGCACCTAATGTGACGTTCCTCAACATATGGATGTACATTACAGGAAACACTCTTAATTGGGTCAGTCCCCTGTGCTCTGTCTGACTTCTTTAACCTGCTTCACATTAATTAATCATTTTCTCTGTTCCTCAGCTCTCTGTAGATGCATGGTGGAATGTGTATCTGAGGTTTTACTAGAAGACGCTGGACCATATGTTCAGAGAGTGGGATTTTAAATTCTGTGTCCATCTTAATTGATTAGAAGTAAGTAGTTTACATCTTTTTTATATAATGTTTATAAAACAATGGCATGTTTATAATCTGTAATGTTATTAGATTTTTTTTCTCAGAAAATCTCAGTTGTATACTTTTACCATTAATATTATTCTAAATCTAAGAAAAATATGCAAGACACGGCTAAGGTGAAACAAGCAAAATATGAAGGTGGTACTTCAAGCTTGAATTGTTCTGATGGAAAATCAATTTTTTATTGAATGACCACACAGGTCAGGGGCCAGATTAATTGTTCTAACTGTTTTATTGCATTCATTTCATTATAATTAATTGAGTCACTTGAGTCAATACAATCAGGACACTTAAGATGAATGAAATGCTTCCTAAAGCCTCTTTAGACATTGTGTCCTTTTGCTGTAGAAAAGCGATTTTGTGAGGCCTTGGACTGAATCACTGAGGAAGATGCATGCTGTGCTTCATGAAGTGAAACATTAACAGCTCTGATTGAGGTAATGGCTCTGTGCTTAGTCAAATTACCGGATCATCAGTAACCCCGGGCCAGAAGGAAACGTTGTTCCCATTCAGTGGTAAATTTGTAGGTATAAGGTTAGGAGTGTGAGGGCTGTCTGTGGAATTATTTTACAGTAGCGAACGCACATTTTTTGTTTCACCTGTAGTATGTCAAGACTAGTGAAGTATATATTTATACAGGGTTCGATTTGCCGGGGGGGGGGGACCAGGGATAAAAAACACTGGTCTACGCATCCCTGCCTCTGCTGAATTATTTTTATCTCCGGTGGGGATAAAAAACATCCCGCGCACAGCACTGAAGTCCCGATCTGAATCAAATGATTCGCGATACGCGGTTTGAAGTCCCAATATGTGATCCGATTGGAGCGCTTCAAAACAGTGAATTATATATATATATATATATATATGTGTGTGTGTGCTTTTTTTGGGCATATTAAACAATATGCATTAGGGCTGAAACGATTAGTCGACATTATCGACAACGTCGACAATAAAAAATTGTCGACAAATATTTTTGTTGTTGAGTAGTCGTTTGATCTCATATGACCTAATGTAAGAGCCTGCAATAACGCGGGTTGACCAGTGTGGCGCTGTAGCGCAAGACTGTAATTAAGCTCTCCTGATGCAATTCAAAAGAAGAAGACGCAGCACTTCAGAGCAAACCGAGCGGCAACCTCCCGCTCTCTCTCTTGAAGCCAACAAGGAAGTGACTTAAACTGTAATTCGTCAACTGGCCGCTAGAGGCTGGCTGCAAGGCACACAGCCTTATCTAGCTTATCCATATCATACTTTTGAAGTCAAAGCATCGTCATAAAACCATACAGAAGCATGGATGTCTGAACTTTACTTTACCCCCTCTGGTCTACGCATCCCTGCCTCTGCTGAATTATTTTTATCTCCGGTGGGGATAAAAAACATCCCGCGCACAGCACTGAAGTCCCGATCTGAATCAAATGATTCGCGATACGCGGTTTGAAGTCCCAATATGTGATCCGATTGGAGCGCTTCAAAACAGTGAATAACACCGTCGAGCTAGGTGGGCGTGGTTTCAGCAGCCAGCTCCCGCCTCTTTGCCCATTTTCGATTATCCGGGAGTGACGCGCGGTGACGAGCTGCCAAGATGGCGACGGCTGGCTCCGCCTACTTTAGGCTTCAAAACGCTCGTCGGAAGTCTACGGGTTACGTCACGGACACTACGTCCATGTTTTTATACAGTCTATGGAGCAAACAGCCGAACCTGAAGCTGCTGAGCGGAGTTTGGATGAATATGTAAATATACAGTATACTGCGCGCTTTCCTCTCAATAACAAAATAAACACATCAAAAACCGACAGCGGTGAGAAAGCAGAAATGCATCTGATTACAGCGATGTGGATGTTTGCACGAGCTCTACAGTTCAGTACTCCAGTAAAGTCCAGTCACGTCACGTTTATTTTTATAGTACTTTATGCAATAGATAACCTTAAATCAAGCAGCTTTACAGTATTATGAAACGTGAAAAACCAGAGTCAGTGACGCTTTCAGTTAGAATTACAACTTGATTTTCTGTTATGTCTTATCCATATGACTTACAAAAAGATATTTTAGGCAGAATGATGTGTCATTCAGCTACTTTTTCATATAGCTAATTAAATGGTGAATAAGAGAGTTTCTCTGCCATCTCATTTTGTGTGCCAAATATATTTATTTGTATAAATTTATTGTATAATTGTAATTACATAATTGTAAATTTACATAATATGACTTTCAAAAGCTGAAGTGATTACCTTAATTTAGAATATTAGAACATGTATAACTCAATATTTAACTAATTGCAAAAGCTGAATAATCAATAAATGTCTACTGATTAATCAGCAAAATAATCGATGATTAGTCGATTAATCGCTCTAATAATTGTTAGATTAATCGATTATCAAAATAATCATTTGTTGCAGCCCTAATATGCATCCAAAGTTGCAAATAACAAGTGTCTGTTGTCTTCCTGTTAATTAGATTTTGAAAAAGTTTAAAGCCAATGATTTTAGTCTTATCATCTTCACCACCAAACACCCCACCCATCCTAGCCATGGCATTTAGCAGACAAACACTCTTTCCACATAAAAGCCCTCATCTGTCTCAATCTATAAATTTGCCTCACAGCTTTGTTTAGTCCTTGCACTAGACGTCATAATCATATTACACTACATTACCTTTTTATAAGATCATTTGGCATAAAAACACAGAAATTAAGAAAAAAAAGAGAAAAGCTGCATCCAAGCTTGTCCAGATAATAAGCATCTTGTGTATTAAACAAGTTTTAAGCATAATCATTACATCATCTGTTTACGTTTGGTTTGTTATGACCAATATTGTAAAGTAATAGAGACACAGATGGCGGATCGATTAAAGTTAATGATAAATGATGGTTTTATGTGATGCTTGGTTTCTAATGTTTTCATTTATTTGGCTAATGTTTACTCTGTTTATTAAAGGATTTTACAGTCTTCACAGAAGAATTTTAGAGGTTTTGGAGGTTAACTTCCTGTTTTGCAGATCATTTTGACTTTGATGTGGCAGATGCCTTGTTTTCATTCAAAGAGCACAGTGAAGTACTTCTTACAATTTCGGCTGATCGCCTGTCACATATTAGGAAGGGCAATTGTTTGATTTACTAAATTCCCCTTTGGATCAATAAAGTATCTATCTTTCTATATTGACCCTCCACATACTCCATTGTCTAAGATATGAAGATTCCTATGGCATGGGAGGCTTCATTCCACGTAACCATGTGAAATCAGATGCAAAGGGTCTTTTGTGAAGCAAAGTGCAGAATGGCTGTAGCCTTTAAATATAAACCAAATGGATTTTTCCCCACACATGGCATGGAAAGAACATCCTCAACCCTTTAACTGTCCGACACAGATGACTGCACAGCAGCAAAAAGGGCTTTTCATTCTCCAACCTAATTAACTTTGGGGGTCTTTGTCAGGAACCTCTTTGGCAAGGGCATTTAAATATTTAGATGTACTCATTTATTTTTATAACCATAGACTGTCTACATTTTGCAGATTTGGCTAAATACTCAGCATTTTTGTATAGCTGCAAGTGCATTGAAATATTATGTCTTTCCCCCACAAGAATGTCAGTCAATTAGGAATGACTGCAGATGTTATTCTGTATTTGACTGAACTTTATACCAATTAACACACTTGTAGAGAGAAAAGGGAATCAGGCTGAACTGTTTACCCAGAATCAATTTAAGATTATAAATGCATTATGATTATTTGCTTGATGGCTGTGTGCAAAATCTTTACTTTATAGGAAATGCAAGGAATGGGCATTTACCTACTTTTGGCACTGAAGATTTTAACCCAGACATGTTGAAGGCAGCAGGATGATTTGCTTTCTAGTCACCACTGAATAATTGTTAAAATAGGCTATAATTTGATACTGATTTGATACTGTTAAAATTTGATTGAGAGGTAGGCTTGCAATTTAATGGTTGAACAGTTTCTTTTGTTAACTTGGTGTTCATGTTCAGAGATGGCTTATTTCAGCTAAAGTTATCCAGCTAGTGTAAGCAAACGGCTTAGTTTATTATTGCTCTGAGCCATCGGGGAGGAAGAGTGTGGGAGACAAATTCACTGTGAGTGAATCAAATTATTGCTGTGATAACTGAAAATTCTGGTTTGGTCAGTTCAGCGTTTTTACAAATATCATGAGATGTTATTCAATGTTCTTAGATTTTAATGGCATGGGTCATTAATCTCATATCATAGCTGTTGTATTCCTAATATATTTTGTGTTGTTTCATGAATGTTGTTAGCTTGGCCCAAAATATTATCTTCCGCTTTCTTGTCTTGTAGGCAACTTTGTTGATGAGATCTAATTTGGTCATGCTACTTCATGCGGCTTGCTTAGGGTACAGATACAGATTTTACTTCATTTTGTGCATTTGAAGTTTATTCAAATCCATATAAATATTGCATTACAAGATTTTTCAGGATGTTATATTAGTGTCATTGATATGCTATTCTAGTTTTCGTTAATATTTTGAATTAGATGATTTCATATCTTTTTCATTTGAAGTTTTAGTAATTCTGTTGTGTTTTTGTAATTTTTATTAGTTTTTTATGTCCATATAGATTTTCGTTAATTTAGTGTATTTTATATTTTAATATTTCAATTTTCTAATTTTTATTTTTTATAATTTTCTGTTAACATTTTATTATATATTTTGTAATTGTATTATTATATTTCAGTTAATGAAAAACATTTTTATGGTTTTAGTTAATGATAAAAGCCTTGATCAATACTCGACTCATTGTAAAATGTAGCAAACAATTTTTTTTATAGAAATACTTATAAATTTGTTAGAACTTTCTACATGGAAATTTTAAACAAATTCTGCATTTGTACTCGTTTGAACTAACTTGTGCAATGTAGAGCTTACCACATCATTTTTTTAGTGTAGTATGAAATACAACCTTATGACAACTGAATGAATTTTGTACAACAGTGTGTCTTCCTGTCGCCCTTTGTTTTATTCGTCTGGTGGAAAAATGGAAGTGTTTATTGTTTAGAGGCTGTCTATTTCTGCTGATGAATCACCTCATAGGTTGGAATATGAGCATTATGCCAGCTCTGTTTTACTTCACCGAGACTGTGCTGCTTGTTCACATTATTTCCACTGAGGTGACTGAGAGCAGCTCCTGGACTTACACACAGCAGGCAGAGCTTTCCTTCACATGCCAGCTGCCAGAAAGCACAATTCACAGAAATTACGATGTGGTATTTTTGTTTCTGAAATTACAGAAAGGTAGCACTGGATGTTTTAATACACATTAGGCGATAAATAAAAAAATCGCAGTGCCAACTTAATTTTGAGCATTGATTGTGGGAACTGTTTGTGCTCCAGTAATACGGAATAATGAAAATGCTGTCAGCTTAAAACAGCCCATTTCAGTGTCTACTATTTAACAACTTTAAACTTTATACTGGAGGTGTTTCTTGTAGACATCATGTAGCCGCTTTCAGAGGCAGTTTTGAAGATCCAGCGGAAAGCGTCATGCGGAGCTCTTCAAATCAATATGTCAGGCCTGACAAGCTTAAAGCATCTGACTTAGAGGGGCTCTCAGATTCTCTCAAAAGGTGTTGGTTCTGCTTGCAGCTAATGACTTAGCTGAAGGCATTGCATTGTAATAATGAGGAAAAACTGCTTTCCCTGACAACTGAAATGGAACCTACTTAACATAGCACAGTGAAGCACTGGCTAACACATAGATTAGATATTCAACACAGCGTCATCTCCATCTCATTGTTTTGTTTCTGTGAGCAATGGATGCCTTGTTTTAACGAACCTTTGCACTCCAAATTTGTGCTTGTGGTGAAATGTTTAAACCGTCAGATCCCAATTCATGTAATATGCATGACTGTAAATCCCACCCAGATCTGCACTGACCTTTCTTATCTGCTGAGTATGAGAGTGTGTTGTCATGGCGAAAGCTTGACTGATGTGTAGACATGAGATCAGGAAGTTCATCTCTGCTGTACAGACTTTGAAATGTCTGTGTTGTGAAGGGTTCTCCATATTCAAGCCTGCTATTTTCGCAAACCTCTTCTACCTAGCATAGATTCAATGTTTTCTTAAGCAGCAGGAAGCAGTTCATGACTAGATTACTGCCAAACTGTTTGTTTAGGGTCAAGAGGGCTCTGTCACAAAAAGGTTACCGAGCAACAGGCCAAAAAGCTACATGTTTTGTCATCTCTGGGTGCATGCATGTAAAATCTATTTTAATTAATCGAGTTATTGAGAAATTAGTTATTGTAGGCCAGTTGAGGTTAATTATAGTCAAATGTACAGTGTAAATACACCATAAGTGAAATGCCTCTGGTGCTTTACTCCATATGTATAATAATGTTAAATGATGTAATCGTCCAGATTTTTAGTACTTTATATATAATGTACTTAATGCTATTATGTCTATGAACACATTTGTTCATAGACATAATAGCATTTGTACTTCCTTTAGGTTTGTTTTAAACCCATAAATCTTATGAGAGCCCTGTCCCAAAAATTAATCTTTTTTTTTTGTTTGTCATACAGAAGAAAGTAAAGGATGGAATATACTATTACTTTTGCCCAGATTTTTCCCCTAATTTGCAGTCTGGACAAGTCTGGAGAGTCAATCTGCTGGTTTTGGGCAGTTGAAGATGACAGATTTCACAGAAAACTTTGTAGTGTATAATGGGTACAGATTTTTTCAGACTATGAATCCATCCAGACATAAAATATGTTTTGATATTTTGAGCTGATTTTAGAACGCATATTGTTTTCATTTGTCATGTGTCTTCTTGCAACAAATTGCATGTTTCTGTGAGAGTTTGTTGTGTTTGGAACAAGCCTGAAAGTCTGGTCAGGGCTCCAGACTGCGACTAAAACGGTCACATTTGCGACCAAAAATATTAATTTGCGAGTGAGGTTTTTGCTGAGGTTGCTAGGCCTGTCACGATAACAACTTTTTGTTGTGCGATTTATTGCCCCAGATATAATTGCGATAAGCGATATTATTGTCATATTAAAGACCATTTTATGCAAGAAGGCCTACACACTTCCAAATGACAACAAACTTTTAATTTTTAAGAATATTTAGATCATGGAAATTAAGTATCAAAATATAAGATACCTTAAAAAACCTGAATAAATAGTAAATAAACATTTTCTAACAAAAAGTGCAAAGTAACAAGTACAAAAAAAGAAAAATGCACAAAGAACTTGTATGGAGATTTTTCCATCTACAGATTTTTTCCTGACCTTCTGTTCTCTGTAAATTGAGGGTGCACACTATTGCTCAGAAACACAATCAC
>NW_015638975.1:3114216-3125175 GCF_001515625.1 Sinocyclocheilus rhinocerous | reverse complement strand
AAAAATTTGCATGTAATGCCTTTTTTCCTGATTGTTTTGCGATCACATATTTTGTTATGTTCACGTATTAAACTGAGACGATGCGCATCAAAGTTTTAGTGGAAAAAAAATGATGTCAAAAAGCAGTGTCTATTTCGTGCTCAACTTGAACAAACTACAACAGGTAAAGCTGTCAGTCAGCTGTGTGAATATTGGCAATATCGTTAACAATTCTTGTTTATAATCATTACTAATATGGCTTCTTCTTATCAAGATCTTAGTCTATATGCTGTGTTCTGTTAATGCGTGAACTTCATATTATTTGAAGCGCACTTGCCGTCCAGTAATCGCAAAAAGATTTGTGCTTTGTTACTTTTTAATAAACAAAGTATCAGCTTTAAAATTATGCCAAATTCATAACGAAATTCAAACAATAAATACGGTTTTGGCGCTCTTTAATGTGGCAGGCGTGATCGCATTAGCGCCTCAGTTCAAGCAGCAAGTGAACCTATTATATCTTTCTATTTACTACTATAGTACATAATGAAGATGAATTAATCTTAAAAAGTAGGCTATTTTATAAGAGAGCCTACAGTAACACTTACTGAAATGTCTCATGTAAAAGCTTATTCGGTGTTTCAAACTGCGGAAAACGTGTAAAGCTTGTAAACATTGCAACGTAATATACATTTACCTCAGAATAACCATTCGGTGTCCATAAGCTCATCAGTCAGCTAGAAAAATAACTATAAAGAAGAGCGTTTTGCTATATTTATGCTCTTTTGGATGTTAATATTTTTACTTAACCTGTTGTCTACATGATTCAACTCCTCCTAGAAAATTGCATTTTACTAATGAAGAAAAACAGACTGAATGTGTGAAAGACATGTGACGACATTTATAGGATGCATTGAGGAGGAGCCCAAACTACACTCAGCGGCCAAGTGATGCTTATGGTCCATGATATTGGTAAAGATTCTGTGTAATGAACAATTGTTTGTGACTGTATATTTCAAGTTGGAAAAGACGCGATCTCAATTCCATTTCAATTTATCGTGCAGCCCTAACATAAACACATGACAGTATGATTGAAATGTAAAAAAAATAAATAAATAAAATAAATAAAACACGTTTATTCTGTGGCACCTAAAAAAACATAATTTGGTGCCTAAGATTCTTTCTTATAGGAGCCAATGACTCCTTACTCGATTTTTTTTGTCTGGAGCCCATCTGGTAGTGTGTGATCCTCAGTCATTTATTGTATAATGTAGTTTTTCTTTGTGACCATTTACAGTCGACAAGTGTATGATGACTTATTCTAAATCCATTCAGATTTTTTAAGTCCTGTAGACATAATTGTTTCAGTAAATTATGACAGAATTCAATTTTTTGGGCAATCACTTCCTTTTAAGGGATAGTTCACCCAAAAATGTAAATTCTGTCTTTAATTACTCATCCTCATGCCGTTACAAGACCTTTGTTCATCTTCGGAACACAAATTAAGCTATTTCTGATGAAATCCAAGAGCTTTCTGACCCTGCAGCAATTCAACAATTCTTCTCTTCTGTGTCAGTCTCCACCGCATGCGCACAACAGTACGACAACGCATGCGTATGATGCTGCTGACGCAGAAGCCGGTGTTCTGACATAGAACCCGGATGTGCTGCGTCTTGTTTACAAGCAGAGGAATGCACACGCATATGTCATTGTACTGTTGTGAACACGCGTCGAAATCATACATGGAATAGAAGAAATTGTTGAATAAAATCATTATTTTTGTTTTCTTTGTGCACAAAAAGTGTTCTCGTAGCTTCATAAAATTATGGTTGAACCACTGATGTCACATAGACTATTTTAATGATGTCCTTACGTTTCTGGGCTTTGAACGTGTCAGTTGTGTTGCTGTCTATGCAGGCTGAAAGCTTTCAGATTTCATCAAAAAAATCTTAAATTGTGTTCCGAAGATGAACGAAGATCTTACAGGTTTGGAATGTCATGAGGGTAAGTAATTAATGACAGAATTTTCATTTTTGGGTGAACTATCCCTTTAAATGTCTTTTAACATTTATGTACATTTTATGTTATTTACTGAATATTTATCCTTAAAGGAGCAGTAGACTGAATCATTTTCTGACTCCATCTCTGTGATAACCCCAGAATTTAGATGTAATTTAATTTAAATAGAAAAAAAATCGAATGGACGTGAATTTATATTTAGCTAGACTATGCAGAGTACAGTGTTGGTGTGCTGTGCAGGAGTGATGTATGTGTAGGCAGGTTAATAGTGCAGATGGGATCTCAAGTATTCCAGAGAGGCTAGTAATGGAAGCGGGAGAAGCCTTCTTGATAATGGTAGTAAGTTAAGATGCCGCAGATTGTATTGGTCATGGGGGGAAGTGGAGGGTAGGGGCTGAGATGGAGAATTATTTAGTGATGCCCTGCAGTATCAGCATTTACTTGCAAAGGCTAGTTCACACTGTCTCAATGGACTTCCAGCAGGTGTAGTTGGATCAGTATATGGGTTGCCGTTTGTTGGTGCTTTGCACAGAATGTTCAATCGCTGGTTATCGGGTCATGGAATGTTTGAACAGTCTGGTGTGATTTTTCCATCAAACCCTGACATAATCAGACTTAATCATGAACCGTTGCCATGACAATGAGGTAACTGCCAACTCTTTAGAAACTAATGTTTGTGGATGTAACTGCCTTAGTGAAACCACAAATGTGTACATATAGTATGTATTGTATATGTGATGTGTAATTGAAGAGTAATTCATCAAAAAAAAATTTTTTGTGAAGATTTCTGTAGCATCATCTTCAGCATGAAAAACAAGGAATGCTAAAGCTGAATTCAGTCCACATCAGTAATATTTTAATAACTTTCACACCCATTTTATGGACTTCGCTTACATTTGAATTGAATTGAATTACATAAGTTACTACATTTTTATGAGTGGGTTGGTTCAGAGCTTAAAATACTTTATTGAATTTTTTTTGTACACACTACGGTTATAAAACTCTTACCAAGGTTGCATTTATTTGTTAAAAATACAGTAAAAACATTCATATTATTTCAGTTTAATTTAGTTTTTGCTTCATCTTTAGGGGGAGGTTGTTGTTCTTGCACCAAATTACCAGGTCAGCCAGCTTCATCCTTCAGGCTGATTCATCATCATTTCAGTCATTCTGGTGCTGTCAGCAAAATAGATAATTAAATAGTTTGTTGTGGGTACATTTTAGTGTTTATTGCTCCCTCGTTCAGATCTCTTGTAAGCAATTATCTTCCAAATCTAACTCTTTTCCCAAATGATTTGTGCGTCCATATTGTACAAGTAAACAAAATCAAAAATACCTGTCATCCTTCAAAATAAATAGAAGAATTGACAACCTGATGTAAAATCTTTTTTTAATTGTCAGTTTAAATGTGTTGGCAAACACTGGGATGATTAAGCGACACATTATAAGCACGCGACTTATCTAGAATTTAAATGTTTGGCCTCTGTGCGCTTCATAAAACCGTTTTTGAACGTAAATACAATGACATAGAGGAAATGAGACGCTCAACATTTGAATAGAGGGCACATCATTAATAACAGCCAACCTCAAATAGCTGATTAATGATTAGAGAGGCATGATCCCTGAATATCTTTATGATCATATAAAAGGCACAAAGTTCATACCATTTGTGTTACTAGGCAACTGAAGCAACTTAACGTTTGCTGTGAAGATAATGATATGAGATTGAAGAACAATTGGATGAGTTGTCATGGATGGCAGACTGTGAATAAAAGGGATAGAGCAGACAGTTTACGGTTTGCATTTATAATGGTGTTGTATTGTATAGCCTGAGGGGTTTTTATATATTTTCTGCTTAGGGTTCTCAGGCTGAAGGGTCCAAATGTCAAAATAACTGCTATGAAATGAACAGGTGGTGAGACCAGTTTTCATTAGCAGCTGGGACTGTGATATGCACCTATTCAAAAAAGGATACTGATGAAAGGATGAATGTCCTTGTCATGTCTCCTTGTTTTGTCATTTTGTATAATATTTAGATGCTTGAGTTTTCATTAGCAGCTGGGACTGTGATATGCACCTATTCAAAAAAGGATACTGATGAAAGGATGAATGTCAAGTTTATCGCTCCTTGTCATGTCAAGGTTTTTTTTTTTTTTGTATAATATTTAGATGCTTGATGACAGTTAGCGCAGTGTATATGGATTTGCATAGTGTCTATTTCAGTATTGATTTGTGACAATCTTTTGGTGAATTGATTTCTGCATTGTAAAAAATATATTTTGAAGTAAAAATGCTGAAAAAAAGGTCAAAGATTTACTTGATTGTTGTTGTTTTTGGGGGTTTACTTTTGTTATTACTGTTATTGCACCAACCCAGCTTTGCTATAGGGCTACACTGAAAAATGCTTATGATTCAGTCACATTTGCAGTCTTCCCAGCATAAACTGGGGCATAAATAATTGATATGGTTAAGTGTATCTCAATGAATTTATATTTTTATGAGAGTTGTTTGATGACTTTTTGTCACTGTGTTCTATCATTTTGTATTAATATACTGTCCTGGAACATTGCAGAGAATTCTTTGTGAAAGCCCATAACAGATTTTACTTTTACTTAGGGATGCACTGAAATGAAAATTCTTGGCCGAAGCCGAACAAAATGAAACACTGGGCCGAAGGCCAAATACAGAATACCGAACACGTTTTTTTCGCGTTTTTCCACATTTTTTTTTCACCATTGCATAAATTAAATTGCCAGAATGTGCTTTTTACTGTTTTGTCCTGCTTTTCAAATAAAAAAATCAATTACAAAACAACAATTTAAAAATATTTATGTAACACTGAACATTTTTTAAGATTCTAGCAGACATTATACCAACAAAGCACAATTTAACTTAAAATTAATAAGTTAGTAAAATAATATTTTTTGGCCATTTTTGAGACTTGAATCAGGCATGTATTTTTTACTGTACAAATAAAGGCAGCCTTGCTAAACAGAAGAGAATTCTTTTAAAACATTAGAATATATTACAGATCCCAATTTGAACACTTTGAATGTTATAATAACTGTATTAATAGAGCTGTTGTAATGTAATTATTATTAACATTATTATTTTATTTTTTATTTTCTTTTACAGAACAACAGTAAAATTACATTACTAACATTTATGAATGTTGATGGAGTTGTTGCTTTTTCTCAACTTTTATTTTGGCAGAAACCCGCAGGAAGATCTCAGTGCTTCTTTTTGTTGACAACAGCATGCAGATTTATAAATGATTCTCATTACGAATTTGGGAAGATGTTTGTCGCACGTATCACATTGTCACATGCCTTTAAAAAAATTCACAAAAATGTTACTGAGCAACTGACGAGTAACACGGTTTTAGCGCAGATTTTCCTCGCGCTATGGACTTTGAACCCTGGCGCCGCGAGCTCGTGCAGCGCTGTCAGAATACATGAAATTCTTGCGTGCATTAGAAAATATAACATTCTGCAGTTTACTTACTAATCGTTTGAGGCCATTTTCGCGATTTCAATAATCATACAGTAGCCTAACCACCAGCATCAGCCACCTCTTCTTCTCATCGGAGACATGTAATGCAGCACTAAACAGTCTCTCGCTGTCGGTGCTTCGTGCTTGTAATGATAGTTTTTCTCTGATAGTTTTAAATGCTTTCACACTGCCGACATGTTTGCTGCATTATTGCCTCTATTTGATCTCGTTAGTCATTGTTCGGTACATATTATTCGGCCGAACACCGAAAGAGATTTTTTTGCTATTTTCGGCCGAATCATTTCGGTTGCCGAACATTCGGTGCATCCCTACTTTTACTAGAGCGTTAAAGTTGAAGTATGAATCCCATAGGGTTAAAGCCAAAAGCCTACTTAACTTTCATTATGTCAGTGGGATTATATCTCTTTAGAGACCATGTTAATAGCATTTAGAAATGCATTAATATTAATTAAAACAATTAATTAAAATAATTAATAAAAAGCTCTTTAGTAGGCTACTGGCAGATGTTGGTTAAATGCCTCAGTAAAGGAAATTTGTGCTCTATTTTGGCAAGTGGCTGCAGTTTTTCCTCTTTCTTTTTTGTTAGCTGCCTTGCTCAGTTTAATGGGAATGGGTTGAGTAATGGAATAGAACAAGAGTTTTAACCCTGCAGTTCTCCTTCGGCAACATCAGTTAATCTTTTAGCAGTAAGCAGCATCTAGTGTCTCACAATAAGCTGAGCAGCCTCAGTCTGTGCTTTCTGTCCTCATTAGATCGAGGGCTGAAGAGCTGAGATCAACATGGGGCAGCTGCTGTCATGAATCAAGCTCTATTCATTAACACCAAACCTAATCAATTAGATTAGACAGGCTTTGGGTTGTTCAATAAGCAGTCTGCACAAGATATCAGAGAAACATGTCCTCTACCCCTCTGTGCTGCAGAAATCTGCAGTCTTTGAACTTTTTTGAAAGTGTGTTCTGTATACAGGATAACATTTCCTACTGATGAGACATAATGTGTATAGTTATTCCCGCCTAAAAATGAAATTCTTTCATGCTGTTCAAAGCTTATTGACTGTAAAGTGTAATGCATGACCGAGTCATGCACCCAATGTTTATGGTCATTTTTTTGGAATATCGAATTTTTATGTTTGGTTATATGCACTCTCCTATAATTGATACCTACATTAAAAACAACAAAAATGTAAAGTTATAATGATGTTTTTGTGTTGTCTATGCTGATTTTGGAGTTTATTTAAGCATCGTAAAATGTGTTTAATAGAGTTGATACTTTTATTCAGGGTCCATGAAATAGGGGTCGACCGATATGTGTTTTTCAAGGCCGATGCCGATACCGATTATTACAGATCAAGTAGACCGATAACCGATATTTTGAACCGATATATATGTCTGGTGTAAAAATTAAAATTAATATCAAAATTAAGAATAACAAGGGCTCTGACAAAAACTGCCTTCCCTGGTGTTGGTTGAGTGTAGTACTCCCACAGTAAACTCTTTATTTTAAACAAAGGGTTTACCATTAAAATTAAAACATGGAAGAAATAGCGTATTGTGTGATTATTCTTTTAAACAATATTGCAACTTAAGCAACGTCTGCTGCTGCCTTACCTTTGAGAGACAACTGACGTGTGATCACTGAAGCAGCTCCAGTTAGCAAGGCTTTTGGAGTGAGCATGAATTCTGCATTGATTGGTCTGACTCATGACTCCCAACAAATCAGATGAGCGGTGGGCGGAGACTGCTTTAGGCCACAGAGTGCTGAGTTCTGACAGGCTGCATCAGAGCCAAATAGCGCGTTTCAAAATTAAGTTATTTTATCGGCGAATCGGTTTTGAAAATGACCGATACCGATAATCATAAAAATGCTTAATATCGGCGCCGATAATCGGTCGACCCCTACCATGAAATTGAGAGTTAAGACATTTTATAATGTTAGAAAAGATTTACTTTTCCAATAAATGTGTTTTTTTTTTACTTTCTATTCATCATATAATCCTTAATAATTTATCATGGTTTCCACAAAAACTAAATTGTTTTTAACATTGATAATAAGAAAAATGTTTATGAGCATCATATCAGCATATTATAGTGATTTCTAAAGAATCATGTGACATTGAAAAGTGAAGTAATGGCTGCTGAAATATATTAAAATATATTAAACATTTTAAATTGTAAAAATAATTTTACAGGTTTACAGAATCGAATGATTGAATAAATGCAGCCTTTTTGAATGTAAGAAACCTTTTTTTTTTTTCTTTTTTTTTTGCATTTTTGTCTTTTAATTAGATAGGACAGTGTAGTGTGTGACAGGAAGCAATGTGGAAGAGAGAGAGGGGGTGAGATTGGGAAAGGTCCACAAGCTGGGATTCGAACTCGGGACGCCCGCAGTGCAACAGCGCTATATATCGGTGCACTGCCCACAGGGTTATTGGCGCTGACTAAAAAATGTATTTTTAAAAACATTTTACCAACCCCAAAATTTTGAACAGAATAGTGTATGTTACAAACATGCAAGAGACATGGGTAATATATAGAATTTTGTGAATGAAGGGCATTGTAAGGGAAATCTGTGGAGATATAACTTTGTTTTTTTTGCAGTCTTTTTAAAATGTTTTTAGTATATCCCTATTCAGCCTACACAGTTTCCTCTGGATCTTTGTGTGTGCGTCTGTGTGGGAGGATGTGGGCTTGTTTCAATAGGTCACACTACAATGTTTATATATTTTTCTATTGCTGTCTTGTTTTGTTTTGCCTTTAGAAAATCCTTACTGATAGCTATGATTACTCTTAGTCATAGATGTGAAACAAAATTGCATGCTGTTGGTATATTTCACAAACCCTGCATATTACTTGTTGTGTATATATTTTTTCTCTGTTACTGGAATACTAGGAACAAACGGTTCTGTGGAAGTGCTCCTGCTGATGTATTATCATTTCCTCAGTCCCTCTGACAGCTCATTGAAGTGCCTGCTTTCCTCCACTGCCATGGCTTCTACACCTCCACCTCTCATGAAGAAGCACAGTCAGACTGATCTTGTGAGTCGCCTCAAGTCCCGCAAGGTCCTGGGTGTCGGCGGGGAGGATGATGACGGAGAGGTGCACAGGTCAAAGGTAACTTCCCACTTGCCTGCATCTTTATATTTGACCTCAATAGCAGCTATTCATGAAAGAGAGTATTTTTTATTCATATCCAGTATAACAGTAACATGTCACGTCACTAACACTAATGATCACTAACGATTGCGTATATATATTGTGAGAGGGCCGTGTGTCACCGCGTCCCAAACGACTCAAAATAATAAACCACAAAGTTAACAAAACGATTCACTCCACTGTGCTGAGAGAGAGCGCTTATTCTCTGCTGTCTTCTTCACGTGCTATCGGAAACTTCCTATTTCCCGCTTATGAAGTCGTGAGCACTTCATGTGAGCGCTGCAGCAGTCTTAGGCCCACCCCAAATGCGTCATGACGCCCATCCCAAGCCAGTACTGATTAACATCCCACCCCTTCTGTGACCCATGGTTTGTCTGTATGTGTAGTCAGAGCCAGTGAGCATTTAAAGGATTTGCCACTGATGATTCAAACGCGAGTTTTGGGCAGTGTGGATTAATGTTAGCACTTGTTGTTTGTCATTTCTCTGATCACAAATGCAGACATGGTTTTATGTTTACGCTGCGCGATGCAACGCAACGCGTAAAAAGACAGTATAAGTCATTATAATCAGTAATTATGTCCCCACTGGATGCAACAAATGCCTTGTTTGTAATGGGTTTTAATGTTTTTGTCTGGTCGCTCCGGCCGGGACACGGCATCCAACAGTATTGTGAGGGGCGTAACATTTCCATCTCACACTTGAGGTATTCGGCCAATCACAACGCATTGGATAGCTGGCCAATCACAGCACACCTCGCTTTTTCAGACCGATGAGCTTTGTAAAAATCGACGTGTTTCAAAAAGGCGGGGCATAGAGGAGAAACAATAATGTACAGTATGTGGAAAATAATGTGTTTTTTTTACTTTAAACCGCATAAACACATTTCATTACACCAAATATACAAAATAATGTTCTTTTTAGCAGCATCATATGACCCCTTTAATATATTTCTGTTGAACGCAATTTATAAATGATAGAATACATTGCATACAGAGCTATTTTCCTTCATGGGAGGTGGGGTTACTTCACATGAACCACACATTTATTGTGCATTAGGGACACACCTGCTATGGGAGAGGTGGCTGACTAGATGAGTTGTGGCACAGTGTGGCACGCAGCTCGGCTGTAGGACACTAATTGGCCCCTCACACTCATCCTGAAGCCAGCGTGCAGTCACGTTACACTACCATGAATAACCCACAATGAGAGCTTATTGGCACGACTGCCCACCTCACGCTCAGTGCTATTAAAACTCATGGGGCTTTGAGGTAGACCACATGAAACATGGGCGCCACTCAGACATGGTCACCCCTCTCCGCCCCTGCATTGTGCATCAAACTCTGGGTAGGGTCACAGAGAAAGATCAAAGACAACATCCATTAAGGGGCAGTCGCCCATCACCCTCTGTTTCAACAGAGATGGCTCAGACAACACCATAATGGCTGGAGGTGTATGCATAAATGCAGCTCTCCATGAGCTTTTAAGGGATTCTGTAATAAAGGAATACTTCATCATAAAAGAATAGTTCATAATAAAGGAATAGTTTCTTCGTCTGAACAGACTTTCTCACCAACGGATCCTCTGCAGTGAATGGGTACTCCACCTTCATATTCGCGCGATTTTTTGCGCAGCTCGTCTGTGAACAACGGCTCTGTGTAGTTAATGCTGCTCAATGTGAAAGCACGCACGTGATGGAGATTTACTGCTGATTAAAGAACCGGCTTTCTGACAAGATGCGCGTTAAATATCGCATGCGATTTATCGTGCAGCCCTAATGGGTACCGCCACAATGGGAGTTCAAACAGCTGATAAAAACATCTACATGTAATCCACTTAACGTCTTGTGACTTGAAAAGCTGTGTTTATAAGGAGCAAATCCATCAAGATTTTTTAACTTTAAACTGTTGCTTCTGGCCAAAATACCAGTCCATAATTCATAATAACACTTCCTCCAGTGAAAAATCATTGTCCTGTCACATCAAAATCCACCACAATATTTGTTTACAACTGTTTTGGCTTCTAAACTGTGCTTTGTCTGTGCATATTTTTCTTCTGATTCAGACGAGACGACCTTTTCACTGGAGGAAGCAATATTATGGAGTACTCATTTGAAATTAAATTATTACAGAGGACTCATTTGAAATTAAAAACATCTTAATGATGAATTTGTTTATTACAAACATGCAGCTTTTCACTTCACAAGACGTTAATTGATGGACTGGAGTCATGAGGATTACTTGTGGATTATTGTGATGTTTTTATCAGCTGTTTGGACTCTCATTCTGATGGCACCCATTT
>NW_015638975.1:3044847-3113774 GCF_001515625.1 Sinocyclocheilus rhinocerous | reverse complement strand
TTTTGCGCAGCTCGTCTGTGAACAACGGCTCTGTGTAGTTAATGCTGCTCAATGTGAAAGCACGCACGTGATGGAGATTTACTGCTGATTAAAGAACCGGCTTTCTGACAAGATGCGCGTTAAATATCGCATGCGATTTATCGTGCAGCCCTAATGGGTACCGCCACAATGGGAGTTCAAACAGCTGATAAAAACATCTACATGTAATCCACTTAACGTCTTGTGACTTGAAAAGCTGTGTTTATAAGGAGCAAATCCATCAAGATTTTTTAACTTTAAACTGTTGCTTCTGGCCAAAATACCAGTCCATAATTCATAATAACACTTCCTCCAGTGAAAAATCATTGTCCTGTCACATCAAAATCCACCACAATATTTGTTTACAACTGTTTTGGCTTCTAAACTGTGCTTTGTCTGTGCATATTTTTCTTCTGATTCAGACGAGACGACCTTTTCACTGGAGGAAGCAATATTATGGAGTACTCATTTGAAATTAAATTATTACAGAGGACTCATTTGAAATTAAAAACATCTTAATGATGAATTTGTTTATTACAAACATGCAGCTTTTCACTTCACAAGACGTTAATTGATGGACTGGAGTCATGAGGATTACTTGTGGATTATTGTGATGTTTTTATCAGCTGTTTGAATTCTCATTCTGATGGCACCCATTTACTGCAGAGGATCCACTGGTGAGCAAGTGATGTAATGCTGAATTTCTCCAAATCTGTTCAGATGAGGGAACAAACTCATCTTGAATGGCCTCAGGGTGAGTACATTTTCAGCAAATGTTCATTTTTGGGTGAACTATTCCTTTAATAATTGAACAGTTTCACCATTTAAAATAGATCATGCTTTTTGGGTACAAAATTTTTCTGTGGTAGAAAATGATTTTATCCATTACTTGAAAGACTTGCGCTTTTACAATATTGATTTTTCTGTCCACCAATTAACATGATAATGTGCACCATGATGTGTTTGAAGCACTCTGTTTAATTTCCACATTAGCTTGTCACTAAAACAAGCTATCAGCCCAGTTGCTGCAATACTGCGGTCAGACGAACGTACTGTGTAGCTTCCGCCATTACAGGTCTTAGGAGAAAACAGAGTTCTCCCTGTTCCCAGCAGTTGTCGAGATGTGTTAACCCCCCCAGAAACAACCAGAGCGAGGTGTCGATTGAGTGATGGTCTCCATAGCACATGACATGCTCTTGTTTCTCAGTGCGACATGCTTTCTGAACACCTTATCTCTGAAATCACTTTTCTCCTGAGAATAATCAATGGTGCACCGTATTAGCTACTGCTGTTTACTGGGTAAATACAGCAGCATTTGTTCATCAAGTCTCAACAAATTGCTTTGGCAATATCAGTTGAATGAATGTTCCAAGTCTAGATATTACAATAAGCTAAACCTGTAGAACTAAATATTTACAAAACAGAAACGGCTGATGTCAGCTTGTCTATGACATCAGTTTTAATGTAAGCCATTACTATTTCTGTGCTCCTGAGAGGCTAAAACAGTTGCTGTGACACACGCCCCCATACAAACACACTTCGTACTATAGGGTGCACGGAAACACTCCTTTTTTCTTAAAGGGGCCTACCACAACAAAGAAAATGTATTAGGTTTAAAGAAAGTGCAACTATTACATGAAGTTCACATGCTAGCACCAATCAGGACCGTGTTTTGAAGGCCACAGCAATCACTTTACAAAATTATCTTCCGCTAACCTTCCATCACTTTCTTGCTTCCCTTATAAAATGGCCTTTAGCCAGGATTTCAGCACCACAGCTTCCCATCAGAAACGGATCGGGTTTTCATCAACACTAATTTACCCATGCTGCGGAGGCTTTTAGTGGAGCGTGGTGGAGTAGGGAGATGGATAGAGCCCTCTCTTTTAGGGTGGGAGAAGAAAGAGAAAGCCTGCATGTTTAATGGCCATAAGGGCTTGTTGATTTTTTTTTTAAGCCCTGGAAGCCACATACATTATTTTGAGCTAGAAATGGAAAGGAGCGAAATAACATCATTGTGATAATTTCTTATAGAGCACATCGAAGTAAAGATGATGTCTATTTATGCATTTCAAAAATATGTAAAATGTACATTGCTACTGTATAGTTTCCTACTGATTTCCTTAAGCACTTTTGACCCGTCTCTAAGCCTGCAACTGAAGGTTACTATTGCTGGGTCTGACTTGCTTTCTTGTTAAGAGTTTTTATGCAGACAAAGAAAAGAATGAATTGAGTGAATTATCTCTGGGATTATTCAAGAACATCTAGAACAACCGTGAATTTAAATATAAAATGAGAAGGTTTTCAGTATGTTTTCAGGTTTTATTATTTGGTTTAAAGAACACTAGACAAGAGCAAGTTTGTTAAAATGCATGGCAGATGGCAATAGATGGCAGGGTAGGATTGGTCAGTTAATGTTTCTAAAGGGGTAGTTCACCCAAAAATAAAAATTCTGCCATTAATTACTCAGCCTCATGTCGTTCCAAACCCATAAGACCTTTGTTCATCTTCGGAACACAAATTAAGATATTTTTGATTAAATCTAAGAGCATTCTGACCCTGGATAGACAGCAGTGGAACCATGCATGTTAAAGACCGACACAGAAGAGAAGAAATTGTTGAATAAAATCGTTATTTTTGTTTTCTTTGCTCTCAAAAAGTATTCTCGAAGCTTTATAAAATTAAGGTTGAACAACTGATGTCACGTGGACTATTTGAATGATGTCTTTACTACCTTTCTGGGCCTTGAACGTGGTAGTTTCGTTGCTGTCTATGGAGGGTCAGAAAGTTCTCCGATTTCAGCAAAAATATCTTAATTTGCATTCTGAAGATGAATGAAGGTCTTACGGGTTTGGAACGACATGAGGGTGAGTAATTAATGACAGAATTTTCTTTTTTGGGTGAACTTTTTTTTGGGTGAATCTTAAAGGGCCGGGCTTAGCGAAAGGTTTGTTGACCTTCTTATCTCAACCACCTGTTTATGTTTACACACAAAATGTACACTACCTTTCAAAAGTTTGAGGTCAGTATATTTTTTTGAAGAAATTAATACTTTTATTCAGAACGGATGCAAATAATTGATACTAAAGACATTTAGGATGTTATAAAAGATTTCGATTTCAAATAAATGTTGTTTTCAAACTTTTGAAGAATTTTGAAAATAAAATCAAAAGAATCATGGTTTCCATAATCATATTACGCAAAACTGTTTTCAAAATTGAAAAAAAAAAAAAAATGTTTGAGCACTAAGTATGTTGAGCACTAAATCAGCTAAATTCAGCTTTATCATCAAAAGAATAAATTACATTTTAAAATATATTAAAACAGAAAACAGTTATTTTAAGTTAAAATATTTCTCAATATTACTGAATTTACTGTATTTTTTATCAAATAAATGCAGCCTTGGTGAGCATTACACTCCTTATGAAAAAATTGCTTACTCCTATGCTCTTTTAAACAGAGCATTTTCTTGCAATATTCCATGTCACTTATGGAATCACGAAAGTTAGGCTACCCAAAGAAAGCATTATATTGTACCACCTTCAACATTCTTATCTGTGTCTGCCTGATTCTGTGTGAAGGAGCTGTGCTCCCCTGTGGCCCACAGCCTGGATTACGAACACAAAGCCATCATTGTGAAACCACCCAGCCTGTTGTCAAAATAGACGTATTAAATTAAAGCAAAACTCAAACTTTCCTATCAGTCCCTTCAGATTCTACACCAAAGTTTCCAATTTCACAAAATAAAACCGTATCCTTCTGCATGGTCCATTCAGTGTTGGCAGGCTTGTGCTATCAGCAAATCTGATAATCCTACTTTTGTGAGTCAGGCCTGTTTTCCTAAATTTGACATTTTCCTACCATGGGCCTCTATTTTTCGTGCCACCTTGGTCTGTTTATAGAAAGATTGTAATGTTTATCAAAGTCATTAATGTTTCTTACATATATGTTATAGTGTTACATGCTAATATTGACATTTCTCTCATTTTGCAGATCAGTCAGATGTTGGGTAATGAGATGAAGTTTGCTGTGCGTGAGCCCATTGGTCTCCGGTAAGACATTCTCTTCATATCAGACCACCAACTTGGCTTGTCTCTGTCTTTGCATGTGACATCAGACACCCTACTAATTTAATTGCTCCAGTGTTCTGTTCAGTTTTGTTTTTTTTGCCAATCCTTGAGGGTTTTGATTGTGGCTCATTTGTGTCTTATTAGAGGCCAGCTGGTTTGATGTGTTGTGTCTTTCCTTGTCTCATTGCAGGCTCTGGCTCCTCGTCTCTGCAGTGCTGTTCACATCCACATCCTTAATGGTGAGCAGTTCACGCAAAATGTGTAACAGCTCATGCTCCAAAATGAAATAATGCTCATTGTGTTTTGTTTAATCATTTACACTATACTGTTTAAAAGCTTGGTGGTCGTTTTTAAAATAAATTAATACTTTTATTCAGCAAGGATGCATTAATTTGATAAAAAGTGACAGTAAAGCCAATTATAATGTTAAATCTGTTTTAAATAATAATTACTGTCTATTCATCAAAGAATCCTAAAAAAAATTAACCGTTTCCACAAAAATATTAACCAGCACGGTTTTCAACACTGATAATAAGGAATGTTACTTGAGCACCAAACCAGCATAATAGAATGATTTCTAAAGGATCATGTGACACTAAAGACTGGCGTAATGGCTGCTAAAAATTCAGCTTTTTATACGATTTATAAATTTGAAATACTATATATTAAAATAAAAATGGTTATTTTAAATTGTAATAATTTTTTACATTATTAAAGTTTTTATTGTATTTTTGATCAAATAAATGCAGCCTTGTTGAGCATAAGAAATGTCTTTCAAAACATTTTACATTTCTTGTTTTTCTGTCATCTTAAAGGATTTATTTTTTTTGCAGATTTGCCACATCTCCCTAGAATTTCTTTAACATTACATTCATTATGTGACCTTCTTCTCTTTGTTATAGGCCTTGGCTTTTCCCAGCCAGCTCTACGAGATAATATTTGAGATCACCACCTCGAGGATCTCCATCAGACTCTACGGAGGAGCCCTTCTATGTATGTTCAGCTTTATGGGATTAGGTTTGGAGGAAGAAAGTGTAACACTATAATGGATGATAATGACAACAAAGTAGCCTGTTCTGACTTACACATACACTACATTGCCACAAAAATGAAGGAACCCTTTACATATAGTGAATTTAACTATTTTACGCATGTACGCACAAACAATAAATGAACTTTTCCACGACATTCTAATTTATTGAGATGCACCTGTAAATAGCGAACAAGTCTATAATGAGATAAATTAGTAAAAAAAAAGTAAATATTATTAAAAAAAAAAAGACAACCAAAAAAGTATGGCATTTGTAAAAGCATTGAAGATATCATTCAAATAAAATGCATGTGTATGTATTGGCCCGGTTTGTAATCCGGGCCACCAATGTTAACCCCCATCATTTTGGAAAGGGATGTTTAAATGTGCATTTCTGCACATACCGTTGGCCATGTTGCATATACATGTACGTCTATACACTTTCGCTTTTTCCACTCCGTCTCAATTTATGCATAGCAAATGCATAATGTAAACACATTTGTGCAGGTCTGTCTCCCACTCACAGGAAATGTTCATGACTAGATGAGCTTTTCACTGCCAGATTAGTGTATGATTTCAAGTGGTATGAATATTTTATGCCTCTGTTTTAAAAATGGATGAGTCCATACAATTCCATTTAGCCACATAGGGCCAAATAGGGCTTTCAGAGTGCTGGGCAGTGCTACTGTATTGGGACTAGTAATGACCCCCTGCTGGTCCCAGGATGCTTCACAATAACAGCACATGCAAGGCTCACCCCGTGCTTGAGCTTACAGTCAGCCGTAGGAGGTCTTGTATTATAAAAGATTGCAGGGGTGGCTTATGGGTGTGTGAAAGAGACTGTTTTGTGGAAATAAAATCCCTTCCCTCCCTATGCCCTTATTTCATTATGAACAGCAGCCTATTTGTCTTTTCTCCCTAATAGCGTAACGCAGCCTCTAATTCAGCATAAAGAAGATTTCCCTCCCCAATTTGTTTAGATTCCAGCCTTAACCAGTGGGGGATATAGAATATTATGCTAATGTGATTACATACATTATCTGTCCGAGTGCTCATGAGTACGATTCTGCAGCAGAGCCCTGGAAGCTTTGCTGCATGTACACATGATATTAGTATGCACATTTCAGAAGGGCTGTATTTTGCAGTCTAGACCCCTCACTGAGCTCCAGTGGTCTTTATACAGTGTGACACCTGGTTTAGCTCACAAACAATTCATACCCCTGTGGCGATGCAAGGTGTGAGTGTTCTTCTGTCACTCTGTGCGGTCGTCACCAGTCTATTAAAACGCACAACATATTAAATTCTATGTTTTCTACAAAACAAAACCGGAAATCGGGGGTTATGATGTCATTGGCAGGCGACACAATGACACTATGGACGGTCCGTGTCACTAGTTAAAATTGCTTATTTCTCTGGATTTAAACATTCTTCGAAACATTTGGGATAATGTAAGTACACAAGTCAGCAAAGTATATAACACTGTTTTAGTGGTTTTTGGATATTTTAATAAGAAATCTTACATATTGTGCCTTTAAGTAGGTTTGTAAATTGAGTGTTGTAGCTATGCTGCATGGCTATGCTGTCTTGTAGCTATGCTGTCTTTTGCTAAATGTCTATATATGCTTCAGACTACTACTTTGTCTGACTTTACAAATTAGTCTTTATACTTTTTTTTTCTTTTCTCCCCCAGTGACATCCATCACCCTCTTGGAGATGGGCACACTGTCCAACGGTGCAATCGTTCTTCTTCTTAGTGAAACCTTCTTCCTCTTCGTCACGTTGAGTTACTATCACCACCTTGGCCGGCGCTCCAAAAAGGTCTGAGGGAGGCCAGCTATTTGTTAGATGAGTAGATTGGATACAGTAGCACCACTGCCTGGACCAAATGAATTTACACTTGACTGAAAATCAACCTCTTTTTGTGGGCAATTTCCATTTTATGCAAGTACAATAACTCGGTATTTACTCTCATTAGATACAGAGGGCCACAGATCATTAATATTGTTTTTGTTACATTAAGTTCACTACAGTGGGTATAATTATTTGACAGCTCACTTTTTTGTAAAAGCATTTTCTGAGAATTTATTGTATGGAGGGTAAATTTATGGCTCATTTATAAATGTCAGAGAATCCCAAATGTGTCAGATTAGTTTGCAAAGATGCCTGCAATTCATGTCATATTAAGTAAGAGTTTAGTGAACTTCCTCTATTTGGTGTGTTATTCTATGGCAAGAATGTAATTTTATAATGGTGCTGGTTTTATTCATCGGGCAAAATAGGCATAGCATGACACAACATACAACAAATAATACAGGACAAAAGGTAAAACAAGAAATAGCATACATTCAAAATTAATAAATACAAATTTGAATCTGATATTACAGAAATACAGTTGTTACATTTACTTGTAGTTACTAACATTTCTAATAGATTTATTTCATTCATATTATTACCTCTGTAAATCAGGTAAATTGCAGTCAAAATTCCAAAGTGATAAACAAATACATTCCTTTTGAGCCTTTAGGTTCCCAACAGTACATTTTGTGATATGGTGAGAATAATGGATGTAGTATTAAATGGTATTTAACGTGTGTATTTCAGAAAGTACCTTATTAACTTTGTAGTTGGAAATGTATTACTGTCAAATGCAGCTCTGTGTCGCTTCAAACAAAGAAATTCTACACCTACCAATTCAGATGTAAATTTTTAATGCTTTACATACCTATGGACATTTGCACAACAGTTACTAAAGTAAATGATGTAATTACAAACTTGGTACAACTCCCCTTTATGACAGATTAAAAGATTACAGAGAATAAGTCAGTTGAAAAATCTTTTGAGGATTCAGGTGATTTTTCCATGTTCTGATCTCCATGTTTTCATGACATTCAAGCCGCATGTTAATAATGGTTTTACTCTTGCAAATTTATCTGTATGTATTAAAGGGACAGTTTGCCCAAAAGTGCAAGTGCAACAACATTGATTTTTATTTTTGTTTTCAAAACTTCTGTGGAACAAAAAAGGAGTATCATAAAAGTAGTTCATACAACTGAGTTCATATGGTGTTTTCTTTGTGTCTCGTCATTGACAGTGAACTTCAGAGAATTTTCTGTTTTGGGTGAACTATTCTTTTAACAACTACCATTATGCACAAGAATTGTAAATTTTAGAAGTGATTGTAGTACGATATGCTTTATGCCTTTAGTGATCGTTGCACGAATTCAACAATGCAGATCGACAGTAGCGCTAAAATGTAGCACTTTTATAAATCTAAAATGTCAGATTATATCAGTAAAAGATATAATCAGTGACTAATACTTCCGTTCAACTTCCACAAAGTGTTTATTAAAAATTGTTAGCATGTTTATTCACCTTTTATTGTCACTATGTTGTAGCCATAAGCGAATGTTGCATTTCTTTTATCATACTACCAACATCTGGCCCAACATTAGCAAAAGTTGATTGTGAATAATAGTATAAAATGATTATTTTATAACTAGCAGGTGTTATTCCTAACAGTATATGCTTCCATCACTGAACTGTCATTTGAGATGTGGACTGTCGCACTGCCCTTCCAGAGATCTCAGATACTGCTTCCAGTGAAACACACATGGCTTTATTTCAAAGGGAAATCAGAGGATCATATGAGTATGTGCTTTGGGATGGGCAAGTTAGACAGTATTTCAGACAGAGAAGGTGTGATGAACCCATTTCATAATTCTATATTAACTGCTGTACTTCAAAACCAAACTGCTGTTTGTTTATTTATACTGTACATGTCTCTTGAGTTTAGTAATAGTTTATTAGCAAAACAATGGACCATGATTTCATTGTGAAGTCAAAGCACAGTTTATGATTATATGTACACTAGACTCAGTATCTTTTTGCTTTGTAAATATTTGAATGATTCAGGAATGTGTAACACTTCTTAAACATCTGTAAAGTTGCAACTTTGTTTCTATTTGTTTTTGAGATAGATGATTGCAATGTTAGTTTTTAGAATGTTTGTTCAAACGCTCATGTATGACAGGTATGTATCTACTTTTTGTAGAGAAACAGTGAATGTGCTTAATAAATCTATAAAGTTTTTCAAATGGAAAAAGTATTCTTGAATCATTGACTGATTTCTACAGGAGCTCTGATTCTGATCTGTAGCTAAAGGTGTTGTGAGCTGTGCCCAAAAGCAGTTTGAAAGTTTTAAAATCAGATGAGGTCTAATATGTATTTTCACAAACATATTCCCTGAGGCCACTGAACTATCACAGAACGTGTTGTATTACTGTATATATCCTTGGCTATATAATTCCATTGAAAAAAAAAACCGATCAATTCTCAAAGTGAATGGTGCTTTCTCTTTCAATATTCAGATGACTTGGAGTGAGGCGCAGGTTTGTTAGGTATGTACTGGCACAGCTTACACTGCTTACTTTTGGCTCAAATAACTGTGGGCTTCCCCTTGTTAGGACTTGCACTTTTGTTTTATGCACATGCTGTTATCTTTACATGCAACAAATTTGTACCCACAGCATTTTAGCAGATGATATTTCTCAGAGCAAATGCTGCTTTCACTTTCTCATTGACAAAAGGTTTGTTCATTGGACAGGAAATGTTGAAGCACATACGGATCTGTAAGATATATTGCCCTATATCATATTAACATGAATATATTGCCAAAATTACGTACTAGGCAATAGCCTATATAGTTTGCTCATACATCCTCTGGGTAGATGAAAATATAAGCTTATAACGTGTAAAATCCCCATAATAATATATAACATGTTAATAATATGTATATGAAGATTTTATATGTTGTAGCATGTCAACAATATATATTTTATATAGGCTATGCAATTTTATTAAAACAACATTTATACAAAAATCTGTGTTTATTTATGTTTTTGTTCTACTTTTTAAAATGTGTGCCTTTTTCATATATTTACTTACTTATTGAGAAGTTTTAGGATGGATATACGTGTGCATGACATATATGTCCAAAATTGTATTACACGTAGTACACAAGCATATATTTGTATGAGATAGCTATATGTTAATATATGAATATTTTCCATAATTTCTAATAGGTTTTACTTAATATGACGATAAATGTCATATATGGTAATTTAATAGCCTAAATGTACATGTATTTGCAGCTTAACTGTCCTGCTTGTTTCTGGCCCAAGTAACTGTGGGTGTCTGGGTTTTTAGTTTTCTTCTACATGCTGTCATTTATTTAGTATCTAAAAAGATTGCATCCACATTTCAGCTGCAGCGGATGGCGTTTCTTAAGTGAATGCGTCTTTCACTTTCATTATTGATTGTTGATGACAGGTGTGAGTGGGGAGCATATTTGTTAGGTAGCTATTGGTCCAGCTCAACTGTTCTAATGCATGCTTCTAGCTCAAGTAATTGGGTTTCCCCTCTGTTGAAGCTTTCACTTTTCTTTCCCCCCCCACATGCTGTCATTTATGCTTCTGCATGTATCCACTTTGGCACATGGCATTCTTTAAATGAATGTAAGTTTTCTCATAGACGACTTAAGAGTGTGAAGCCAGTTAATTAGGTAGTGTCGTGGACAAATTCTTGGTTGAGACTGAAAGATATTGAGTTGGCTTTTGTGTTTGTATTAGGCCTATTTTCTTTGCTATGAGAGTCCACAAACATGCAGCATCCATACAGTCTGCAGTTGTGAACTATCTATTCTAGAAGAGACCTATGAGACTAAAGTGTGAACAATAACCAGTTAAAACCCCCCCTGTGGTTAAGATGCTCAGGATGTATCTTCCTATGTGCAAGAAAAATACATTCTAAAAAAAGCCACTTCATAAGCATTTCATATGCTGTCTAGTTGGAGGTAAAGTAAACCAAATGGTAATGGTTCTTAAATGTTGTTAACCTACAGATTTTTTTTCTTTTACACTTTCACTGAAATTATTTAAATCTTAAATTGGGTCTGACAATATATATTCGCTTATGGATCACCTGACACATTTTTAAGGGACAAAAAAGAAAAAAAAAGTTAATTTTGTTTGTTAAACATAACGGTGATGGAGTTTCAAAGATATTTTGTTGATGTCTAAGCAGTTCACTGAGGCCCCCAAGTGGACAGTGGCCCGCTGCGCTAATATTAATCAAAGCCACTTGGTGGAGACTGTGAGCAGCCTTTATCCTACAACTCCAGGCTGCTCACTCGCACTAGACTCAAGAACGCTGGACGAGACGCGCAGCTGACATCTATTGTACTTTTCTCATTTTCCAATCCCGACACTATACGTGAGTATTTTTTGAAAACATAACCTTTTATGTAATGATTGTTGTATATCTTATTCTGAATATTTCTCCGGTTATACATCTTTAACAACTGAAGATGGGAAACTGAATGAAATGAAAAGTTTAAATAGCCTAGATCAGGGGTAGGCAAGTTCACCTAGTAACAGTAATACATTATACTTTGAATACTTTACTGATTAATTTATACAGTAGTGCAAGTTTGATTTACAGTCAAATTTGTGTGCTGTCGTGGTGGGAAATCAAAGCTGGTTCTATCTGTGTGAGTGTGGGGGAGGGTGGTTGGAGATCGGGGTGTGAACTAGAGCCCCAGTGTACACTGGGTAGATGAGCTGAATGCTGATGAACTTCAGAATGAGGGCTGAGCCTGGCTCTCCTCAAAGGGTAATTGTAATTGCTTAATAGATACTCTCAAAGTGGCAGTACTCATTTAGCAATCTTTGCTTTGCTTTTCAGGTGATTTAAGGTTATTTTGCTGCTAAAGCAATTTCAGCAGTGAAGAGATAAGATAAACTACTACTGATAAACCGGTCTTGTTGATATATATTGCCATGTCTCTCCCTGTGGTGGTGTGCTGGCCTAATTCAAATTTGAGTGCATTGTGACACACTTTTTATCTGTCTGACTGTGGTTGGATAAGTTACATGTGTGTAGACATAATAGCTGTGACCTTCATATGTGGTACATCAGCTCAATGTTGGCCTTGATCCAAATCACAACAGGGCTTTTATCAAGGGTGAATTTGTTTATAACCCCTTTTTGTTTATGTCTTGTGTAAGACGTGGTACGGACATTAGGAAACTTGCTTAAGGTATAAATAAGGCCTTGTTTCACTCTGCAGAATGAGGAGGAAGTGCAGGTAATTTGATTCCACGGACTTCTGTTGCATCTGAAAAAAACATTACAATCTCTCCCATGGTAGAAAAATATGAGAGATTTTTAGTTGAGCTGGTTGGCCTCTGCTCAGCAGCACTGCGATTGTCTCTTTAAAACTAAAATGAAACAAGCAAGTTAAACATGTTTTAAACTGTATTCATGTCTCACAAGTTGAAAAAACTAGAAGTTCATGTAAGTTTGCTTGTGAAGTTTGAAAAGAATGCTTTTCTTTCTGTTACATAACTTCAAGAAAAAAAGACTAAGAAACTCTGTGGACAGACATTGGCTTATGGGATATTTTGGCTTCTTTATCCACTTTTATCCTCTTTTAGACATATTTATCCAAAGCAACATTTATTGAAGTCTGTTTATGTATATACACACACTTTGAGTTAGTATTTTTTAATAAGTCTTTTATGTTCACTAAGGTTGCATTTATTTGATCAAAAATACCGTAAAAAGGGTAAAATTGTGAAATATTATTACAATTTAAAATAACAGTTTATGTTAATATATTCTGAAATGTCATTTATTCCTTTGATGTTAACAGCCATTACTTCTGTCTTCAGTGTCACATGATCCTTCAGAAATCAGTCTAATAGAAAACATTCATTATTATCAGTGTTGATGCAGTTGTGCTGCTTTTTAGAATTCATTGATGAATAGAATGTTCAAAGAACATCATTTACTTTAAATAGAAATCTTTTGTAAGTCATATTATAAAAGTCTTTACTATTTCCCTTTTTGGCCAATTGAATGCATCCTTGCTGAATAAAAATATTGATTTCTTCTAAAAAGAAAAAAAAATCTGACACTTACTGACCTCAAACTTTTGATATGCTTTTTTTTAAAAAGCCAGTCTCAACGAAATTACTGACAAAAGTGGCTAATAATAAACTGTTTTTGGATTTCATCAACAAAAAATGTGCATCATAAAGATGCAGTATATATCTTTGAACAGTATATGTACCCATACAATGTTCTGCTGCTCTTCTGCTTAAATATTGATACTCCCAGTCAAAGGTGATGTTCACTGATTTAATTTCACTGTAAAAGAGGTTCTTCCGATGTAGTATCTCTCGTATAGTATCTCTGAGAGGTGGGATGAAAGTCCATCCATTCATCTCCACTGTAAGAAAGCTTTGAATGAGCTCCTGTGCTTGTCCATAAATGGCTCCAGCAATAGTGTTTTCTCCATCTGTGGCCTGATCCGCTTTGTGTTGTTGCTCTATATCCGCTTATCATCACTCACAATTCTTTCGCCCTCTCTGAGGTCATTGATGTGCCAAAGTGTGCCATGCAGCACACCCTCAGTCCCACAAATAGCACGAGAAGCCTGTATAACACTAACCTATTAATGATAGCAGGAATATGGGTCATCGTCAAAAAACTGTGGCAACAGCCATCACGCAGTCCAGAGGAGCGTATTGACCGATCCTGTGGAATTTAGATCTGTGTACTCCATAGATTTATCTGATGATGACAGCATGCTCTGTCTGAAAGCAAGGGGAAGCGGTATTGAATGTTTAAACTGTAGCAAACATATATATTAATAGTCTGTGTGCATGATGAAAACTGTGTACCTTTGTTTACAGAATCAGTTTTTTTCTGTTTACTAGCTCTCATCACTACCAAAAAAAAGTTTTTGTAATCCTTACAGCTGTCTGTTCATTTCAATGAATGAAACATTATGTTGCCCTTTTGCCATTTCTCTTAATCTGTCATGTATCATATTCACTGATCCTTAATTTACTGCTGTTTTGGGTTTTTTACAGGTCAACAAAATGGCGAAAGGATGCATAGCTGCCACCAAGTACTTCCTGTTTCTCTTATATATATATATATATATATACATTTTTTTTTTTTCAGAATTACTTGATTGTTAAGTAAGTTTGAAAGAACACCATTTGTTTGAAACAAAAATCTTTTTTTAACAATGTAAAAGTCATTACTGCCACTTTTGATTTATTATATACTTTCTGAATAATTTTTTTTTCTTTCTTCAAAAAAAACCGAATTACTTCAAAAAAAAAAAAAAAAACTAACACCATTTTGAAAAGGAAAATCCTAGAAAGTATATGAATGCTTTCAATAATCCGTCAATAGCAAAATAAAAAGATGTTGTGGATTGACTTGCTTGAGTAGCATAAGATAAAACTGAACAGAGAATGAATGCTGGTTTAAATGTAATATATAAAATGTTTAAATATTTACCTTAATTTTGTTCTTTCTCATAGACTAAAATTAGAAGCCATTTTATTCCAAGTAAAACTGACTAAAATGAATGAATATGACTATTGACTGAATTTTATTTTAGTCTACAACATAAGGTTGTGTGAAAATGAACACTGCTCAAAGCGCACTGACAGTCCTCTGATTTATGGAACCATTACAGTAGTTGACTTGGAAACGGTCAGAGCATTTTAAAGGTTGTCTTGCAAAATGTAGTGAGTCTGACCCAAGACTTGAACCCAGTCTGAGTGGTTGTGCAATAAAAAGTTTTTGGTTTGATTGATTGTTCAGAGCAGAAAACTGATTTTAAAAAGTGCAGGCTCACACCATAGCATGATACCAACAGCAGTGAATCTGTCAGCCTCTCGTATTCCTCCTTTGCACATAATAATTCATCTGACAGACACATTCCTGCAGTGCACAGCGGCTGCTGGCTGTTTGTTGGGACTCTCAGCCATGCATACAAACTGTGAGCCCATCGTGTAAAAAAAAAAAGTTTTCTGAACATCATTGTTTCTCTAATCCAGATGCTAGTGGCCTTCACTGGCTCAACTGATCCCTAGAGGATTTTCCTGTTTCCGTTAGACACCATTAGGCACTTCACCAGCATGGGGTGGTTTTGAGATTTACAGTACTGACGCTACAAAGGCCCACACATTCAAAGCTGAAATGCAGACATGCTTTATGCTTTTATTTGCAATGTCACTGCCCATTCTTGGGGTTTGAGCACTGGATGGAATAACTGAAACAGAATCGTTGCGTTCATTGCAATTGGCCGAATGCTTTGAACTTGGTTTCTGCTGAACATAGTGGTTGCACTTAAAAGGCATTTGCTTTATTAAGGAAAAAGGTCTTGTTCTTTATTCTGCTGTTGTTTGTGGGATTGTTATGGCGACAGAGAATTTTGATAATATTTACCACATGGCACAAAAGAGCCTCATCTCAGTATTTCCATTTTAAAACTCAGAATTTTTTTTTATCGCATTAACAGCTGTTTACCAATAGTTAAGTCAAACATTTTTCAAACAAGCTGTGAATCTTGTGAGAATTTTTTATTTTTTTTTGCAATGAACAGAATGGCCTGAAATGATTCCAAATAAGATAACTCACTCCACATTGTTCCTTAGGATGCAGGATTTGTTTGCTTACTAAATGCAATCCGCTGGTTCATAGTTTCCAGCGTGTGGGTTTCCCAGTATCCAGTTCTCTCTTAATCATTAATTACTAAATAGCCTAAATTATGTAAGATGTAGACAGAGCCTTCTCAACCGTGTGAAAAGATTAACTCATTGTGTTATTTGTGCTTTGACGCATGCGGTAATCATCAGGGTCGAGATGGTCATCTCATCTAAGTGCTTGGTTTCGTAATGATGATTGCATCGGGTCACATGATGGACCATTGTATCCGCTGCACCCACAGTCACACTGTGGTATTGTTTGCAAGGCTGTCTGTGGTAATGTTGTTTTTGCTGGGGAGCCATTGAGGTATTTCGAGGCAGGATGATATGACAGAGGCTTTTCAGTCAATATGCATGAAAGCCTGACTGAAGCAGGACCAGAACACAGTTGGAGAATGTGCTGCTGCTTTGAGGTGAAGCCACAGAATGTCTGACCCAACTGTTCAACAGCGTACAGTGAGCATCGCCCGGTACTATAGGCCGTCATGTCTCAGTTAGGATAGCAAGGGAGACTTGCCAACCCCATCTCAACATTACACAATGCATATTCATGAGGACAACCCGAGACTGTATTTACTGGCTTGGAGTATTTGAGACCAAAATTAGTTTTCGGCATGCAAAGTGACCAGCAGTAGTGCATTTCATTAGGTAGAGTTGAAGTGGTTGTGCTAAATGTAATCCTTAACAGACCATAAAAAAGTATGGGTAAAATAAAAATAAGGTTACATAATTTATTAATGTTAATTTATAAATATGCTATTGTTTCTTGTAAACACATGTTAATTTATACGACTTAAAATGTAAAAAATATACTCATAATGTTTAAAAATTTGGGGTCAGTAAGATTTTTTACTTGTTTTTAAAAGAAGTCTCATATGGTCAACAAAGCTGCATTTGTTTGATCAAAAATACAGAAGAAAAAATGTATATTGTGAAATATTATTACAATTTAAAATAATTGCTTTCTATTTTAATATTTTAAAAAGTAATTTATTTCTATTATGGCAAAGCTGAATTTTTTTTTTTTTGCAGTCAGTACTCCAGTCTTAAGTGTCACATGATCCTTCAGAAATCATTCTAATATGTTGATTTGGTGCTTCAGAAACATTTCATATTATTGATGCTAAAAACCTAGTATTTTTGTGGAACCATAGTACTTTCTAAGGATACTTTGATAAATAGAAAGTTCAAAAGAACAGCATTTATTAAAACAATGTGAAAGACTTTACTGTCACTTTATAGAATTGAATGCTGTATTAAAGATAAAAGTGTTAAAGGGGTCATATGATGCTGCTAAAAATAACATTATTTTGTGTATTTGGTGTAATGAAATGTGTTTATGCGGTTTAAGGTAAAAAAAAACACATTATTTTCCACATACTGTACATTATTGTTTCTCCTTTATGCCCCATCTTTCTGAAACGCATAAGTATCTCTTTGGATTTGAGACTTTAGTCTTGGCAACTTTACAGATCTTCTTTATGCACCAAGAGCTTGTAACACTCCAAAGAGAAAGGAAACATTCTAATCGCATCATATGACCCCTTTAATTAAAAAAAGTCATACTTACCCCAGTAATTTGCAATAACCAATATTAATAAATGATGCAAAAGTATTTTTCATTGCTATTTCATGTTAACTGTTGAATTGACCAAGTTTAATGTATTGAAAGTGTTACCAAAGTGTGGAAAATAACTGAATTACTGTTATGTTTACTTAATCACTGCTCAATAACACAATTATGATTAGTTTGTAACCAGAATTACGTTTGTATTTCTCACTAACAGAGGATTCATCCATGGTCCTGAAGGTGGTCTCTTATATTCTGATTGGCGTGGGCTCATTCTCCATGCTTCTGGGATTTCTGGGCTGTCTGGGGGCCATCTATGAAATCCGCTGTTTGCTTGGATTGGTAAGACACAAAAATGCACCAATGTTTAGCACAGTTTTTACCATCTATCCTAATTTAGTTGCTCTTTGTTTTTTTTTCTCATGCAAACTTGAAGTACAAAAGGAACTTCTGCTCTCACGTGTAAATTTGCTGTGCTGAGCGGTTTCATGTCACATGACCCGAAAAGACTGTACTGAACCAGCTGTTGCGTTTCTGTTGCACATATGTGCAGACTGTGCAGTACATATGTGAGACTGACATATGTGGTGGGCGTGCACACGAGTCTGTGATATCTGAATCCATTGTCTTTTTCTCTCTCTACAGTACTTCACCTGCCTATTGCTCATCCTCCTTGCTCAAGTGGCTGCTGCCATTCTCATCTACTTCCAGCGGGATTTGGTGAGTAATATGGCTGCTGTTAAGGGATAGTTGCATTTACTCGCCCTCGTATTGTTCCAAACCTGTATGACTTGATTTTTTTCTGTGGAACACAAAACAACATATTTTGAAAAATGTCTCCAGTTCATAAAATGAAAGTTGTGTTGGCCCTCAGTGATCTCCCAAATATCTTCTTCTGTGTTCCACAGAAGACAAAAAGTCATACAGGTTTTGATCAAGAAGACAGAATTTTTATTTGTGGGTGAACCATCTCTTAAAGCCTGGCATCAAAACATTTTTTGTGAGCAAGACACTTAGGGGTTGCATTTATGTTAAAATGCTTTGGAAAAGTTGAGGTCAGATCTCCATGTGTTCCATTTGCCAGCTAGAATTCATCCTGAAGGTTTTGTTTAGAATTCTGGCTTGAACAGCTTGAAATGAGGTCAAGAGATTTTCAGTGGCTGAAAATGAAAATATACTGCCCCCTATCGCATATACCAAAAAATACATGCATTTCAGGATCGCTATTGTTGAACAGACCTTCACCATGATGACCCATGAGAAAAAGAATCACATATGTTGGACACAGGATGAGGACGAATGCACACAAACACTTTTGCGCCCTCCACCTAGGTCAGGCAGCAGCGAGTGTCTCTGAGGACGCTATAGGAAGCATCTAAGCAGGATATGCAGTAAATCATAAAGTATTTAAAGCAAGTAGATCATAGATGTTGTCCTTAATTTGCTTATCTGTCATCTTGGAGATAAATGCGAACCGGTTTGGAGACAAGATGAGCATACAGCTGAAGATTTGCTTCCAATACAAATGCAACACATGCTTCTCTCATGGGAAAATATTTGTGTGAAACAAGTGTGTTTGAACTCTGTTCCATTTTAGTAGCTTAGTAACAACTGTTTCCTCAGTCAGCAAAGTGAGCCTCAGGTCAAATACCTGAGGCTAGAAAAATAAACCACTGACCCGCTTAACTCTCGTTGCAGTTGAGGAAGGAGGCAAACGAAATTGTGTCCCAAGTTGTGGTGAACTACCCTGGACAGAACAAAACCGCAGAGCAGGCCTGGGACTACCTCCAGAGAACAGTGAGTATGAATGGGCGTAACTCGTACATTGTCTTTAATTCAGACTAGAGACGTGTATTATATGTACTCTATGTATTTGAATGTATTGCCATGAGAACCACTCGGTTTCTGTGGGAGGTTCAAGCTCTGGAATGTAGAAATGCTTGTTAGGTTGTCAGTTTAGCCTTTCAGAACTGACGTTAAGACTGTTGACTGTTCATTTGCTTATATTTAAAAGACCATGTAATTTTGTTTTTGCACTGGAAAAGTGTATTAGGCTGAATACTGCATACATTGTAATGGTAAATGCGTGGTTCAAAGTGCTAATTAATGATTAAGATGCTAGTGGGTTGAATAATCCTGGTTCATAGTCAAGCCAACAATATCAAATACTTCATGCCCTGTTGTTTCTTCTCTGTGTGTCTAAGATGCAGTGTTGTGGCTGGAATGGACGTCTGGACTGGGATGCGAACCATATGATTAGTAACAGTTCACTGGAACTGTACCCATGCTCCTGCCACAATGCTTCCCTCCCACCACCTAATGTTGCTGATAGTGGCTTCTGTGAGGCCTCATCTAACGATTGGCCCATCTATGAGACGGTATGGGAAATATTGGTTATCCATTAATCATTTTAATGTGTTTAGTAAGTCTCAATTTCTCCCTAGCGTTTTGTGTAATTCTGTGTTGTTAAAGCGATAGTCCGCCCAATGAAAATGTGGTTCCAAACCTGTATGACTTTCCTTCATCTGTGAAACACAAGATAAGATATTCTGAAGAATATTAGTAGATTTCATTGACTTCCATTGTATGGTCAAAAAATATTCTTATCTATGGGAACTGAAACTGTTTACCCAAATTCTTCAAAATATCTTGTGTTCCAATTAAGTAAGTCAGTCTTACATGTTTGGAATCACATGAAGGTGGTTAAACAGATGAATGGGTGGAGTATCCTTTAATATGATAGAAAAATACATAGTTTTGCTAAACACTGTGGGCAAATTTATTACACACGCCTGGGAAAGATGATGACTAGCAAATTATATTTCCCATACTTCTCGCTTTCATAATTTTATGAATGTAGAGTAGCATGAATTTACGGGTCTAGTTCAAGTGAAAGATCTTATGACAGAGTGTTTTTCTGTCTTCATCAGGGCTGCCTGGAGAATGTGGGGAGCTGGCTCTTCACAAATTATGGAATTATTTTGGGAATCTGCCTTGGTGTGGCTGTCATTGAGGTATGTTGTATGTCTTCCGGCCTAGACCGCATGAACAATACGCCTCTTTATTACTAAGAAATTCAAATGTTGGGGTGTTTATTATCAGTGACGTTGTGCTATGCACTCTAAGAAATAAAAACAAAACAAAACTGTCACTGGGGTGGTACCTTTTTGAAAAGGTATTAATATGTACATTTATTTGTAGCATTTAGGGGTACATAAGGAACAAATATGTACCTTTTAGCTTTTGTATCTTAGGGTAACGACCCAGATGACAATTTTCTGTAGAACAGATTGCACATTTCTGTTCTGATCTCAGTGTAGTGACCGTTGTTTGTTTCTTACAGCTCCTTGGCATGATACTTTCTATGGGCCTTTGCAAGAGTGTACACCAAGAGGACTACACCAAAGTGCCAAAGTACTGAGGAGGAAAAATGGACACTTGCACACAAATGTATTCAGTCCTTCCTTATTTACGTGGAACAACAGATCTCCCTCTTTTTCTACAATATATACAAAACATACATTTTAGGGTTATTCCCTGTGATATTTAATCCGATCTTTTTTAGTACAGTTTGAATAGCCCATTGTATGACAGTCTGAAGTGTAGAACATGAAAGCTGCCCACATAAATTAATGAAAAGCCTATGACGAGTCCTGGAGCCCCTGAATGGACTATTTATAAAACAACACTCTTTAACACCCAGGCTGGTCTGTTTGCTTTGATATTTCTTCATTGTAGCAGCCCACACTATGAGTTAACATCCTATTAAACTTCGGTTTATGCTTTATAGACAACAGAAAAACCACAAAGGCCTGCTTTTGTTAAATCAAGGGACTTTTCTTTAGATATTTAGCGTGTGTTCGTTTTGTGGTATACATAGTCTGACACAATTCCCACTCTGCCCTAGTGGCATGTCCCGAATAAGAAAGTTGTCTGTGTTATAGTCCATCATGTATGTTTGTGCACCAGTGTTGTTTCAGGTTGCTTTTGTTTATTTTTTATTAGTGTGTATATATTTTAGATTTCATTTGCATGTTGATTTTGACAAGTCTAGGGAGTCAAACTTTTGCCTTTTTTGTACAGATGATAAATTTTATGTCTTTTCTACATGCTTAATTTGAGCATATTTGTAAGGAAGTACAATATAAAGCTATTCCTTGATGATGTGAACCAAAATGAAGATTAGCCCCTAAAGTTGACTGCAGACTTGATTTTTTTTATTGCATTGCTCCTATTTTAACTGATTTTCTCTGGCACCACTATGACTTTAATTGTATACTTGCTATGACAAGTATGAATGAAAAAATGCTAACAGTGTTTTCTGTCATCTGTAATAGTTATTTTGCATATGTAAAACTTTGAGTTCTTAATAAAAGGTACACACTTATTTTAATGTTGCAAAAAAAAAATCCTATTTTTTTTTTAATACAGAGAATACAGCCCCTACCAAGTAATTATGAAATGATAGAAATATTGTAACTACGTGTACCTTTCTTAAGCTGAATGTGTTATAATAAATAACTCACCCAACCTATTTGCTCTCAGTTTTTATCCACCGTGTACTTTTGCAAGATTTTCACTAGGTGGCAGTAGCACATCTGTTCTAGTTAATGTGAACTGGGAAGTGGTGGTGACTTCACAACGTTTAATTTAGAATGATTTGCATAATAGGTGAGTAAATAACAATATACCCTGTATTAGTAAACCATCAAAAACAAAACTTAAGCATAACATAAATCTTATCCTGCTTTTTGTTCATTTCTGCAGGCAAATGGTGGTCTTTTTCCTTAAGGGGTCATCATGGTGGTCTGTTTCTCCTTTGTGTTTCTATGAGGTGTTAAATGACACGGCCCACCCTTCGTTAACTTCTCCCTCAACAATAGAGGGTTCATTGCTACCTGCTCGCTCCCTTCACATCCGGCCTGCCCACCGAGCTCCATCCTGTTTTCACGGATTCTTGCCCAGCTGCCACACACATGGATACTCATGGACAACTTTTCTTTTTTTTAGATGTATATGTCCAATGCTTTGGAGAAGAAAATCCACATAAATGCAGCATGATATGAATTTTCTCTCTGAAAACCTTCAGTACAGTGTGTGTTTTTTTTTATTTTTAACCTGCGCATTTAGATCTCCATTAATCTATGGTAATTCAGCTCAAAAAGGACGTCAGTTTCCTTTCCCATCCTTCCGGTAATGCTCTGCTCCCGGTCTTCAGAGCTACACTTGTAATTATAATGGTGATGGGCTGACGTTGGAGCTGAGCTGTCTTTTGTCAGAAGGCAGTCTGGAATATCGCTCTGATCATGTTCTGCCAGCCCGCCGAACAACAACAGCTGCCGCTCTTTGCTCTAATAGCTTTCATAGACTGCAGAATCATTTCATCGCGTAGCTGTATACAGTCGTTACAGTTGTATACAGTTGTTGAACGCTGACTTTTTTATGAAGTAGTCTCGAAACTGCATTTTATAAGCAATATTTACAGTCTCACATTCTCCAGTTGAGCTCAGTTTTGTAAATGTAATTTAGTTTGACAAATGTTCCTAATGTTTATAAACGCATAAAGAGAGAAATACCGTATCATAGACTGATGGTCACTGTAAGAAAGAGCAGCTGACAGGAAGCCACAGAGACATGTATGACTGCACGAGACAGAGCTGTCATTCACACACACACACACACACACACACACACACACACTTGTGACCGAGTCATACTCTCCTCATCCTCATTTAATTTAATCTAATTTCACTTCACATAGATGGCTAATGAAGGAGAGGATGAAGTCCACTAATAATAGGCCTACAAGAAGAAAGGGGAAGTTCAAAAAGTCAAATCAGCTCTGAATTACCGAAACATTGTACTTATGATTTAAAAAAAAAAAAAAAGTATTTTGACACATTCTAGGCTTTGCATACCAGTGTTTATATGAACAGGGGCAACAGTGTCCCCTTAAAAAACAGTCATATAGTTAGCATGTTACTGTGTTATTCATGTTATAGGGCCACAGTTTTATGACGCCAGCGTGTTCCAAGACCTTGCACAGTTTCCCACAATTTTAAAGAATGGATCATGTTTTAAAATGAATATTTTAAGTAATCGAACTCTTGAATATTTCACACAGCTCTGAATTTTTCTGCCATGTTTCATTTATATTTGTTATTTCATTTCAGAGTGTTATAACAATGTAATAACAATAGCTATCAGCTGGTGTTGTGACAGTAATAGTTACTATGATGATTTTTGTGTCCTCACAGTAGTGAGGCCGTTTCATAGTGATTCATCCTGTACATCTGCACTTGGGCAGTGGACCATACAGAGTTGCCAAGTCTGCTTATTATAAACGACTTTGGGCTTGTTATTTCTAGATGTTGCTTATAGATTTGGGTAGATGCAGGTTGTGATTTTTTGGGTTTATTTCCAGAATACAGCTGTGTATTTGGACTTGTTAGTGGTTGGCACCCACAGGACACAATGTATGACTGCTTTATCATTATTTAGTGTGTGATGCTGTTTCTCTTTGTAAGTAAGCACTCTCCCCTTTTACTCCAAAATGGGGCTGTTATTACTTTGCTGATCCAGATTACATTGCTGAACACACAAACTGACTGTAACTTTTTTTTTTACCAGTCTATTTTGATATCTTAAGTAATTTGATCCAGCATCTTTGTGAATCAGTGTTGCTTTTGATGCAACACTAAGACATTTCTTATAGGCTATAATAAAATTCATAGCCACCAGTGCACACATATGATATTTTTAAATAATATAACATTTCAATCACCAGTGAAAATGATTGTTTAGATAGCCAGGGAAAGTTGCTGGAGTTTACATGAGTTTTGAGGACAGTAAAATCACCATTATATTTCAGTGCATTTATATACCATTCTGAGATGGTTTGATTTTGTCCTAGAATAACATGCCTGGGTAGTAGGGGGACTTTTTGAATGGGACTAGAAATGGTTTAAGGAATAAACACGATCAATGTTTTTGGCAGATCATAATAGAAAACTGGAACAAAATCCCTTTTAAAGCGATGCCCTATGCAGACTGTATGATACACACCATCCAAAAACAAGAGGTGCTTATTTTGGGCTTGTTTTTCGTGACCGGGTTGCTTATTTTGGGTGTGTGTTTTCCAATAGCTTATTTCTCCTAAAAAACTTGGCAACATTACCCTTGAGTTGCAGAAGTACAAGCCTCTATGGCTGTTTTCATGGAGGGACAAGGTGAGATGTGAGGGTTAACAATGTGATAAGGGCTGACCTGAGAACAGTGATGTTGAAGGTCTGGCTGGAGAAGATCTGAAGGGCCGCTCATGGTAGGTCTGGAACACTCATCTAGATGGGCATGTAATAAAGCTGAGCTGGCCCAAGGCCAGTGTGGTTCCCCTCCTCCAGGCCAGATGGACCCTTTTCTCCTGTTAACCTCTTCAGGACTCTCGGCTTTAGCTGGTCCTATCACACAAGAGCAAAGAAACACTGCTCCTAGACAAAGGCACCCTTTGTATACTGTAGTAAGTGTAGAGGGGGCTAAGCAGACTAGTGTTTCATCCATAAACTGAATTTTATCCGTTTTTTTTATTTTTTTTAAAGTTTTTTTTATAATCCATAATATTAATATCCATAAAATTACACTTCATATGAAATGCAATATGTGACCTTGGACCACAAAACCAGTCTTAAGTCGCTGGGGTAATTTCGAAAAATTGACCCTTATGACTGGTTTTGTGGTCCAGGGTCACATATAGTATGGAAAGGTGTTATGAAGTGTCTTGAGGCTGAAAAATCTGATAAAGCTGATTAGTAGAACATTATACTATACCATTGAAGTGTAGCAAATATGCCACATTTGTGATTATTCCATTGTTCGTGTACTTAATAAACTCTGGTAATCTTGCACATGACACCTCTCTCTGGGTTATGCTGCATAACACTGTTCCCATATGTTTTACTAACAGACACCACAGAGAAAGCGTGTGGAGGTTTGAGGAAACTAAATGGTCTGTGGAGAGGGAATGTTATGTGCCCTGGGTTCAAGCATTTTTCCCCCTCACATTGCCAGTCAGAACACAGCGGGTCTTCATAATTGTTTTTCATACTCTCCCGAATGTGTCTGGACATTTTTGAGAATTTTACATTTTTACTCACCAGTTACTTTGATAGTCCAGCTTCCTTTAAAGAATATACTGAAGTACCAAAGAGACAGGTCACCACCAACTGCTTACAACCTCCACTCTTCATGTATAAAATAAGAATAATTTCCTGTCTGGAAATGATTTGGTTCTAGTAAAACAGCATAACATATCCGGCAATGAGATCAGCACCAGCGCTCCTTTGCACTCTGGATGAGGTCACCTATAGGCTGTGTGACCCTTTTTCCTGCTCTTGGCAGCTGCTGGAGACTTACAGACTAGGATGGACTGCTGACTTGTGCATATTATTGGGGTCATTCTGTGTGAGCACAACTTATACTTTATACTACTGTTGGCTTTTCTTACCAGCTTTCAGAAGAAACGAAGTACTAAATACTTTCGGAACACTATAAATTTCATTTTATTTTTAGGTGTTAATGCTAATCATAATAATGACAAGGTGGTACATCATTATTTGATCAGGAAATTGATTGTAATTTTTCAGTTTACTTTTGCTGTGATATCGTCTCCTTGGCGTTATAAGGTTCTATCTGACATTTTTGTCAAAATTGAGTTATTCACATATTCTTATTCTGTGACAACTTATTTACATTATGTGATGTTTCTTTTGTAATCTGTGTAGATTTTGGGACTTTTTTTTTTAGAAAACAAAAAGGGTTCTATCTAGTGCTGTCAAACGATTAATCGTGATTAATCGCATCCGAAAGTTTTTGTTTACATAATATATGTATGTGTACCGTGTTTATTTATTATGTATATATAAAAATACACATACATATATATATATACATACAGTATATATATATATATATATATATATATATATATATATATATATATATATATATATATATATATATATATATATATATATATATATATATATATATATATATATATATACATACATATATACACATATTATGTATATATAAAAATACAGCACTAGTTCTATCTACAGAAGTCTATGGAAAACAAAAACTTTGAAGCTCAATATCTCAAAACTGCTCAGAATGCAGATAGAACCTTATAATTCCAAGGCGGCGATATCTCCGGTCTGGCAGGTACTTGCGATTTATTTAGGCCTTTAGAGATGATTACAGAACTTTTCATGATTGTCAGTATGTTGTGCCAGCTGAATTGTTTTCCGTATAAGAATGATGCGTCTCTTTTTTCAAATATGACAACTTTTATGACAAGCTCAACGACATACCAGGATTTATTAAGAAGATTCCAGGGAATTCTGTTTCCTAGTTAAGAGCCAGATGTTTGGATTTCTGATCTCTTAGAGGAATGTCCTGGATCTTAACAAGCTGAAGACTTCCTGGAACCCATCAGTTTGGACATTTATAGAACATTCATATATACACACATACTCGTTTAAGGAGAAAGCAAATTATAACATGAATCAAATTAAACTAAAGGGGTTAATCATATATAGCAAGTCATTGACAAAAGTGTTACATTTTTCAAATAATTATTAAATGCCACAGAAAACCAAAAACCAGAAGCAATGAAGTGTTTTCATGAGTTTGGATGTTTTGCCATTTGTCATCAACATCTTAAAGGAATAGGAAGACAGACACCAAAAAGCCATAGGAGCAAAAAAGTATTCAAGAGGAAAGTAAATATCGGCAAAGCTTTTGATCATGGAGGGGATGAAAGCTTCAAATAGAGGTTGTGTGTTCGCATAGAGGTTTTCTTATATATACCGTATATATAACATTTCTATCCCCCTCACTTCTGAAATGATGGCTACGCCCCTGATACTCTTCCTCTTTATAGCTTATTTTTAAAGCCTAAATTAGTAGACTGCATTATCTACATCAAACAGTCATTTACATAGTCTTTTTTATATTAACAAAGTCATTCATTACAGCACAGCTATAACTATTCCTGTGATAATCTGAACTGGGTGGCAGCTGCGCAGTGCCGCTCAATTAGTTCAGGCAAAAGATTGCACACCCGGTAAGTAATATCCTGAACACTTGTGCGGTGAGGTGCTGGAGTGTGAGGTTTACTGCCCTGTGGATGAGGGTTACTCTGGAGATGCAGATTATATTCAGAAAATACTGAATAAACTGAGGTGTCGGTTTAGTGTTAAAGCAAACCTTTATGCAAAGGAAATATATTTCCTTATATATTAGAAATGTTATTTAATGTATTTTGAAAATATACAGAATTGTTAATATATATATTGTTAATATATTACAATATATTGAGTAATACATAAGAAACTGACACTTTTCATATATTGAAAAATGTGTGTGTGTGTGTGTGTGTATACACATACATGATAATACATACGAAATTAATGCTTTTTATATATTGAAAAGTGTGTGAATCTATATCTATCTATCTATCTATCTATCTATCTGTCATCTATCTGTCTGTCTGTCTGTCTGTCTGTCTGTCTATCAGTAGACATATCACACAATTTATATATATATATATATATATATATATGAAATGAACAATTAAATGAAATAAAAGTTTATGAATATTTGTTCAGCTTTATATAAACCCATGCATTAGAAATTAATTGAGTGTTTTAATAAAGCTATCACATGTAAATGCAGTTTTTGTCTTCATTGTTATATATTTTTATGTGTATCAGTATATACAGCCATACTTGTTCCATGCATATATTGCAGTTTATTGAAAAATATAAGCTAGTTTCCCATACATGGAAATTAATTTTTTTAATATATTACATTATATTTATTCCCAAATGAAATGACACAATTTTTATGGGCTCAGGCAGAGGATGTTATTGTATAATATGGAATTTTTATGAGATGTGTAGAGCTATGAATATCCCCACGACAGCTGTCTTTTTCGATCTATTTTGATCAAATCAATAGCGACACATATGCAACACTGTATGACTGCTGTTTGTTGATGTAAATGGACTGCTTCCAAATGACGCACATTTTATCACTAAAGATTTAAAGGCTATTACTTTAACCCATCTGGCATGACATCACTCCAAATCACTCCTCAAAAATGCATGGAAGGCGACTCAGTCTTGGCCTTTCTCTCATCTACTCCCTGTCAAGAATCTGATGTTCAGCTTGATGGGGCTGAAACTCCTATGACAGTTGGGAGAAAAACACAGTCCCAGAAGACTCCAGCTGTCACTCTATCTTTAAGTAAAGTGGAGATGAGTGTGTCAAGACAAGTCTTCACCTAAAAATTACTTGGACAGCGGCAAGCAGACTCTGCACTGAAAGAAAACACATACATGTCATCTGAGGTAGTATTGCTTTAAAGTGTATAATGCCGTTTCTTGCATTATGTCCTAGGAGTTAACTAAGATGAACTAATTAAAAAAGATTTCAGCTTTTTTTGTTAAATGAAGGGCATATAAAAAAACTGATCTAGGGTTAATTTTTGGATAATTGAAATATTATTATATTTGTATTAATATTTTGAATTAGTTGTTGCTGTTTTCTGTTTCCATTTTAATTTTAGTTAAAGTTTTAGTAAATTAATTGTTTTTAAAATACATAGTTTTTAATTTTTATTTCAGGTTTAGTTATTTTAGTACATCAAGATGAAAATGAGATGTTGCTTTAGCAACAGCTGAAATAAAATAAGTTTATATTATTGAGTTAAAGTTTACTTTGATTAGTAACGAAAACTGTAACAAAAACGTAATATATATATATATATATATATACACATATATATTGTATATAAAGTTTTTCTATAAAAAACCTAAACTTAAAGTAAAAGTAAAAAAGTAAAAGTAAACAAAGTACATTTTTATGGAGTGTCATTTCCGGTCAAGCTTTAATTTTGTGCAAAAGTGAGTACAAAAAGTGTGGAAATATTAGTTATTTGTGTGCATTTAGGATGCATAAAATGAAAGTAACCATAGCAAGTCAAAGGAGTGCAACATTTCCCAAATAAATTCAAAATGTCATTTGTCAAAATGTCATTCGTTTATAATTTAAAGAAGTGCAGAGCATAGGCCACGAGAACTGTCCCTTCCATATCTATCCCGACAGATGATAGCTGACCATCCCTCCCTCAGAAGGAATTTGGGCCACGTAACACTACCTTCACCTCCTTATTTCATCTGGCTTACATAACTGAATGTCAGTGCCCACATCTCAAGAGTTGGCTTAATCCCTGTGGTCTGACAGAGAGAGAGAGAGAGAGATGGGAAAAAAGAGAGGAAGAAAGCATAAAAAACAAAAACGAGGCAAAGTTAAAGTTTACAATGAGGAGTGTAGTGTAGCTTGCCAAAACCTAATGGCTTGATATATGCCCTGCAGCGCTCAGATGCAAGGCAGTACCTGTCTCCTCCAAGCACGGCACATGCTGTGTCTTTATAAATAGTGAAAACGGCCTACCTCGACACGTGATGATGAACTCGCCGCTTGAAACTATAGTATAGTATCCATATCAGCTTCAACATACCAACACACTTCATCTGTCTCCCCTTCAGGGAGAAGGAGGGAGCTCTATACCTGGTCGTATCCACAGCATGTGGATGTCAATTAATAATGTCAGTTAACATTTCCATTCCCCGCTCCCCACCCTGAGAGCTTGACCTTTCCTGAAGCCCTTTACTTTGCTGCCTTTTTAATAGCTCCTGCCAGGAATGATATCAGAGCTGGAGGGTTAGAGCCACAACTGCAATACAAAGGAGTAACAAAAGACAGGAAGGTGTGAGGAGCTGATAACCAGCTCTACAAAGACGTAAATGTGACAATACACACACACACACACACACACACACACACACACACACACTGCTCTGTCTTTTGATGGAAATATTCTGAAAACATTTAGAATCCTTCTGCAAATCTAACCAACAATCATGCTTTGTATAACCAGTGGCAGTTGTTTCACGAAACTTTCCAGAATTTATATTTGACATTATTGCTCTTCGTAGGGTAAAGCGGCTTAAATTCGGATGTTGCTCATCTGTATTAAGGTCTATCAGGGATTACTTGAACTGTGAAAGATAATTTCTGACTCACTGAACTTAATGAATCAGACATACCTCATTTTCACAAATGCCCTCAAGACTAAAAACAGACTAAAAACACCAATAATTTTATCTAATTTTATATGCAATTCAAATACATAAATCTTAAATATAGGCCTAAATATATATTTTGAGGGTATATATTTAAGCCTGAATATATGATTTATGTATTTGAATTGCACATAAAACTTGGCATAATGTATTATTAACTATGTGCATCTATTTGGTTTTATTTAAATAGCTATATATTCAAAATTTATTTATTTAAATAGCTTAGAATTAGTATAAATCTGTTCATTGTGAAAACAATTACATTTATTTATGAACATGGTTAAAATACGGCTAGTGGTGGAACAAGCCATATTCAGCTAAAATATATGAAATTGAAACAAATTAGATTTATTGATGATAAATATATAAAACTGGTTACTCTGTATTTAAAACACATTCAGCGTATTATTACTCATACCAAAAATCTTGCCTGTTCCTTTATGACTGACAAATATGCATCACATTAAGTTTATTAGTTTGGTTAGGTTAAAATTGTGTAATCCAAATGGATGCAATTCAAATACATAAATCTTAAATTTAGGCCTAAATATTGCTTTAAATGTGTGTATATGTATGTATAGTCTATATATACTGTATTTATTTTCATATTTTAAAAAAATATAAAAGTGATAATGTAGAAGTCTAAAGCACTAAAGTTCTAAAGCACAAGTGCTTCAGCTAAATTAATTATTTACAAATCAGCATTTGTAATTACATATCCACAGGGTGGACACCACAAAGACACAATAAACATAAATTGCATTAGCTAAATGATCTATCTTGTTGACATGTGTTTGCAGAAGCACCATCATGCCTTGTCTTGTGATGACATCAGGAGCTGTAAATAACTTGACTTCTCTCACTGTGATCTGTCATTCTCCCGCAGGCGACAAGGAGAATTGTACATTATTTAATAGTGACCTCTGGCTGTAGTCACAGCAACTCTGGAATTCATGTTTTTTTTCCCACTGAGTAAATAGTTTAAAATCAAGCCACTGGCGGCGTACAGATGAGGTTCTCCCCATGTATGCACTGTGTGATGGATTTATTAGTCATCTCCTTTAGAAATAATGAGCTATTGTATGATAAAATACAATGTTTTATTTCATCATACCGCTTTATTGTTGTTTAGAAATGCCAAGATTTAGTCATCTGCAGACCTACAGTGACATCCAAAAGACTGAGACTACTTTCAAAAACTGGGATTTGAAAATAGTCAGAGAAATGTAATGTAATTATGATGTAAAATTAACAAGAAATATGTATGATTCTGCATTATTTCTTGGTCAGTAATCAGATGTGGAAATTCGTGACACTGATCATGTCAACTCCTCAGGTCAGATGTTCTTGTGTACAATGATGCTCAAGATGCTCTTGGATCAGTCTCAAATCCTGCTGGAGAACATAAACATGGTCTTTCCTGTAGCTCAAAGATGTGCATGTAGCACCAGTAACACCAAGGTCATGCATGGGTTCAGTTCTCAGAAAAAAAAAAGAACTGATCAAATGTAAATGTGTACATTGAATGCAGCGTTATACTGTCTGCCAAATGCATAAATGTGAATGAGCATCATGTTTTGAACAATTTTGTAAAGTTCATGCCAGTTTGAGAGCAAAAACATCAACTTTTCTTTAGCGTTAGACTTTTTGAACCCTACTGTATATGTTTTGCAGCTGAAATGTTGTTGTCTGATCTTTGGCTCCCTGTGGTGAGGACGTCCTGTATCACAACAAGCGAAGAGCTGACCTCTACCTGAGCTTACCCAGACTCCCTGCGGTTTATTGTGCCTAACCGAATGAGCTGGATCTTTCAGACTTCTCCACCAATCTAGGTGGTTATCATTCAAGGTGCAGTCTAAAATGTGATGCTCTAGTCCTGTTGAAACTAGTAAGTCTTATTCCCTTAACAACTGGCAACACATTCTAGAAGAGTCACTGCACAGAACCAGACTGCACGTTCATTTTCATTTAGCAATGGAAGCATAAGTCATGGTTTGTCAAGTGACTCACTGGTGCCCTGAAAGGACAAAACACTCACAGAAGTCCACAAATGCTGACATATATTGTGATTTTTTTTTTTACCTTGTAACTGTATTTCTGAATGGATTTACTTAGACTGTATAGTGCCTTGCTAATATGAGATAAGTTATCATGGTTTGTGGGCAAGCCATCTTGGTCTTGGTAGACTGAATCTTATTATGTTGACCTACCAGTCAATCCATTCTATACAAACATAATGATCAAAGATGGGTCACATCACTGGGATCTTCCTGTTATGAATCACCTCCCCCTTCCTTTCGTGCGACTGTCGCAACAGGACGTGAGCGGTCATCGACAGATTAGGAGGAAACGCAGAATGAGTGCATTTGAGAGTGTGGGAGAATCGAAGGAAGACATTTGGAAAACTATTTAAACGCTTCTTTTGGGATTTAGGGATTTGAGAGACTCTATTTGACCCATATTTCCCTTATTACCATTTTATCTAAGCCAAATTCCCATAACAGATAGAACATTGATAAAACTGCAATCATACAATATATAGAGACCATGATGCAGAATATAACATCAGCTGGTTTCCTCTTGCACATCATTATGTATGCAACCACCAAAGTCAGGATGCAGCATGCTTTTATTTCCTAAATTTACATGTAGCTTCACTTTCAGATGTTTATTATTTATTTTTATAGAATTTGTTTTTGTAATGAACAGCATGGTGCTTTTTTGATTGCCTGCAGAGGTCATTGGAGACAATGGGCCTCCTGGAAAACAAAAAATAATGAAACAGCAAAGTGTCATGCAGAACATACAGCAAGTTGGGCTTCAAAAAGCTACAGAGCTACGGCTTATTAGACAACATTACTCATTAAAAATCATTCCCAGTTTCCTGTAAAAATCAGAAATTGAATCACCATAAGATCATAAGTGATAATGCAGCTCAAAATGCAATTACCTTTTCATACAGAATGGTTACATTCAACTGTACAAGCAAGAAATCCCTGCATTAGAGATACACTCTTCTGTGATTAAAGATGAAAAAAAAATGAAAATTAGATTTTTAAAAAGAGATTTCTATATTAAAGTAAATCGCCATTTACATTCACATTGATTTAGAGAACATTTACAGTACTACCTCATGCAATGCAGCAGTAAACAGCTTTGGTATTTTAAAGTCTCCAGTCCTTAAATGGAGTAAGATGGAAGTGAGCTTTCACTTTTGTTGTTCTTCACACAAGAAAGAAGTAAATGAGTAGATAGCTTACAGACTTTTGATCCACGAGTCTTGATCTTTCCTATAGCTCAAACAGATTTGATTGCCAGGGAATGCAACTGATAAGCTATGTAGGCTACCTAATATTGTGTTGTTTTAGATAAAATGTGTCTGCCAAAAGTAAATGTAAAGATATAGCCTTCTGACACAATGAAATGAAACCCTGAATTATAGGCTCTAGATTACACAATAGACTACAAGATAGTCCTTGGTTTATGCATTAGTGATAACTGAAAATATGAAAACAGGTCACCTGTGACTTTTTGGATGCACTTCTGCTAAATCAATATAATAGGATCCTGTGAAGAATATCAGAATGGGACCTTTTGACTATCATTTTAGGAATCATCAAATCTTCAAAATCCCCTCAAAAATGTTTGCACTCATGCCCTTGAGCTTGCTACTGAGCATAACATCTCTCTAAAACATGTCTACCATCACTGGCTTAATGTATGGCTGAAATTGTCTGTGACAGGAAAGAATAAAGTGAAGAGTGCAACAGAGCAATGTACCTGTAGTCTTTGTCTATAAATATAAGCCTCAGGGCTCAAGCGGAGCATGTAATGATCTAGGTTGGGTCACCTTGCTTTGAAGCATTATTTATGCAGTTCTCTCAGGACCTCACAGAGCCCAGATCAGTCAGTTACAGTTCCTACAGGCAGCACTGAGCGCTCACTTGAATGTCACAGTCAATACAGCGTCTGACTGGTCAAGAGTGATGCCACAGACTCACGTTTATGTTTATTTTCAGAAGAGCACACATACACATTATTTCGAGTCCAGACAGGAGAGAGCCATGAGCCATCACCAGGTTAACCTCAGGATTCTCCAGGAACTGTCTTTGCAAACGTCTTTTTCTTTTTAAAATTCTAGTTCTGCTAATTCTAGAGGTGTAATATTTGATTGAATTACACTTGTTTCGACTGGATTGATATTTTTACTATATGATGCAATGCATCATAGCAACACCAAGGCCTTGGGTTCAGTTCCCAAGGAATTATAAAGTACATTTGAAAACAGTGCAAGTTGCTTTGGATAAAACTGCATGAATGAAAACAGAAATGTATGAATAATTTGTTGATAATCACAGTTTAATTATGTAATTACAATGCATTGATGCATATTTGCTTGGTACATATTTTTAAGATTTAAAATGCTACTTGTTGGCTGCAAGAATGTTTAAAAATAATTTTCTGAAACTTTGTTGATGAACTGATGCTGAAGTAATATGTGTGCTAATATCTTATATTTTATATTTGGGCCCTACACGAGGAGCAGAGAAACTAGTAATGGAAAGAAAAGTACAGAGGCTGATATAGCAGTATGTTCATTCTTTATTTAGGAGAGAAAATTTGGTCTCATCATTTGTGGACTTCATTATTTTATGCACTGAATCTCACTTCTCTGTTTGATGTTCATGTAAAATGTGACTCATATGTCTATTGGTAGTTAATAAAAATCAAATCAGCAGCAGGCTCAGTTGTGAATCTTTCCTATGAGGAAAAGACTATACCCATATGCTGAGTTTTTCCACAAAGCATATATAAATAAGCCTTCGACAAAGCCTCCAGCTCAAAAAGATTTCAAAGACACCTGCTGGTCAGAGGGGGTTTGGTCTTACTGGAAACTGAATGACTTGATTTAGGTTTCAGATAAAATATAGCTGCGGCAGCACGGTTTAAATCACTGTCAAGGATTTCCAGCTGTGTCAAGTTATATACAACATGATATATAAAAGGATGTAGTAGGTATTTTTAAGATTTAAAATGCTACTTGTTGGCTGCAAGAATGTTTAAAAATAATTTTCTGAAACTTTGTTGATGAACTGATGCTGAAGTAATATGTGTGCTAATATCTTATATTTTATATTTGGGCCCTACACGAGGAGCAGAGAAACTAGTAATGGAAAGAAAAGTACAGAGGCTGATATAGCAGTATGTTCATTCTTTATTTAGGAGAGAAAATTTGGTCTCATCATTTGTGGACTTCATTATTTTATGCACTGAATCTCACTTCTCTGTTTGATGTTCATGTAAAATGTGACTCATATGTCTATTGGTAGTTAATAAAAATCAAATCAGCAGCAGGCTCAGTTGTGAATCTTTCCTATGAGGAAAAGACTATACCCATATGCTGAGTTTTTCCACAAAGCATATATAAATAAGCCTTCGACAAAGCCTCCAGCTCAAAAAGATTTCAAAGACACCTGCTGGTCAGAGGGGGTTTGGTCTTACTGGAAACTGAATGACTTGATTTAGGTTTCAGATAAAATATAGCTGCGGCAGCACGGTTTAAATCACTGTCAAGGATTTCCAGCTGTGTCAAGTTATATACAACATGATATATAAAAGGATGTAGTAGGTATATATATATATATATATATATATATATATATATACCAGCCCCGTGATTTTGTCTGATTTACAGGACAATTCGTCACCATTATGTGGAATATGAAGAATTAATGGCAGGAGGCGTGAAGGTCTAGTAGCCGCCCAGAATCGCACAGCGAGCAGCACAGCGAAGTGTTGAGTGGAGTCAGTGCCGCTGAATGATTCAATGCTGTCGAGAGGAATGAATAAACGAGGCGAAAGATTCACACAGCAGTTGAAGGAATCCTAAGGACGTTTTCATCCTCTTGGATAACGGAGTTTTCGTTAAGTTCGCCTGTACTTAAACACGAGGATATCACAAAGCACGGTAGGTGTTTTAAACCACCACCAACATCTGAAAGCAGCAGATAACTGTGGAGACGCGTGTGTACTATTTCTGAGGATCTGAAAGTTTCTTAGCGGACATGGACGTTTTACGATGACATATGGGATACATTCGATAAACAACAACAGTTTTTTAATTTATTTTTTTAAGTTGTTTTGACTACCTTGTATTGAGACTTATTAAATTTGACTGTAGGCTAATTCTATAAAAGAAACTAGGCTATCTGAAGAAACCAATTACTATTAACTTTTGGTTTAGTTTAAATTGATGACAAAAATATAATCATATGAGCATTTCACATGGCCTCATATGTCTATAGACTACAATTTCTTGGAGATGAATTACAGTAGGATTGTTGACAGGTTTGATCATCAGGTAAACATTACTGCTATCTGTTTGCATAGAACAAGGTGGGAGATGTCACGTGATTTTTGGGTGTAACCAAGTCATTTGCAATTTTGTTACGTTGTATCGTTGTTGTAACGATTTAAGCCCAGTTAATTAAAGGCTTTTTATTTTACCACGTGAGTGCCTTGGAAGTATTACGTCTACATCATTTGCAATGTGTTTTGAAAACGGAAGGCTATTTTGTTTGTTGGAAGGAAGTCTATGTTTGTGGCTGAAATGGCTAGCAATAATGGGAGCCAAGGGTTTTTACTTTTGCTTTGGATAATTTGTGTAATCCCATTTGGCAGCTGCCAAACCTCACACATGCTCCTTGGGATTATGCGTTTGAATTCAAGCCAGCAATATTTCTCATTTTTCCCTCTTCATACTAATCCCACTGCCAGTTGTACTGTCATTTTCAGGTAAAGTGATCATAAGCAAAATCAGTAGTAGGGGGCAGGTTTGTTTGCTACAATTTAAGAACTACAAAAATATGACAAAAGTGAAAATAATCAGATAAAGGTGTTCAATATGATTTTGCGGAACATGTTGGTTTGTTACTGGTGCAAGGTGGTCACCCTGGTCTAACCAGTTTGATCAAGATTTTCCTGGTCATTTTCCCACCAGATGGTAGTCCACCAGATCATCTTGGACTGACCATAAATATCCAACTTGGACTAGAAACTATTTAAAGCAAGCTACCATTGGAAGTTTTAATCTGTGATTTCATATCTGTGCAGTGCAGCTAGAGTTAGACTATTATGAAATATTCCAACCCGATCTCACAGAAAAACATAGCTATTTCACAAGGTGGCGATTTCGTATAAATTTTTGTATGATTTTTAGAAAAAAAGTAAGCATGAAGGCCAGCCCCTAAGCCCACCAGTTAACATAACTGTCACTGGGGCATGAGCAGATCGTATGATAATGTACCAAACGATTGTACAAATTCAGATGAATTAGCAACCAATTAGCAAAAGCGTACAATAGTTAAGAATTGCCATGGGATTGTGTTTAATATTCAGGCTTTAACTGTTGTATGACAATGATCAGAATCCATCAGAACAGTTTTAAAAGGCTTTTAGACTGAAAGCTTCTGTCCCATGTTCTATAGGCCTAACATTTTAAGCTAAAGTAGTACTTTTTAAATGCATCATCCAATCATCATTAATTTTTTTTAAATTTTGCCCATTATGAAAAATAACAACATTTTCATAATTCTGTTTAAATGATAATCAATCATTATTTGCCGTGCTTTACCTGATGTCCCACTTTTGCTCAACCCACCCTACACAATTTCAGACACATGTTCTTCAGTACTCCTAATACCCCTGCAATGTGTTGTCATTCACAACACTTCTGTCACAAATCCCTGCTTCCAGAAATCGACTGGCCATTTAAACTTAAGATAGATGTCAGGAGAAATCCCTTTTAAAGCAGCCGGAGCCGTCATCCTCTGATATCTATTGCTATTCATCCTCTGGCTTTAGTTAAGACAGGCAAAGCCACTTAAAAGAAGCAGTCGCGCTGAGGAGGAGCTGATTGGCAGGTGAGGGGCTGATTTGGAGACAGCAGGATTAGAAAAGTGTCTAAAAGAGAGGAGAAGAGAAGCTCGGTCAGGACCTGATTCCCCCTCAGTGATTAAACTGATTAAATGCATTTACTGGGTGGAGATAAAGAAGGGTGTGGAAGGGTTGACGTGCCAACACGTAGACTTTTCTCACTCTGTATTTGCTGTTTACAGCATAAAACCAATTTCACTTATCTCCATCAGAAACAATGACTCTTTAAAACAGGCTCAGACAGTTTAAGTCAATTATACAACCTGTCAGTGTCAAAAGCTGTTGGATTTAGTCAGACTTTGTGGCTGGCAGGGGGTGAGGAAGAGCAGAACAGCACCACAGGTGTAGCACTTGAGTATATCAGTACACCTGTGGTGCCAGTTACAGTACAGAATATAATGCCTACTGTCTAATTATGTTGATTTATGTTCTGTTGATTCTAGTTTTCATCTACATTGTATAATTATGGTTAAATGTCTGATGGAAAAACATAGCTTTACTGAACTATACTCATAGGGTTTGTTACTTTTAACATATGACACATGATAAATAAAAATATTAGTTAATTTAATTAAAAAAATATTGAAGTCTGCAGAATTGTATTTCCTTCTTTTCATGTCCTATATGAAGAAATGAAATTTCCCACATTGCCCCACATGGTCTGTCTCTCTGTCAAAAACTCGTTGGTTAAAAGTCCTTTTATGTGTTGGATTATGCATTTATTTATTTATTTTTTGCTCTGGCCACAATGGGACAATCTGTCATTTACTTAGCCTCATGTTGTTTTACACCTGAATGACTTGAAAGAAGGGTGGCATGTAGAATGAGAGCTTCAATCAACATCTGCATCACTTTATTGCATTATTCCATACAATGAAAGTTAAGTCTCTTATTGTGTTTCACAAAAGAAAGTTATTCAAGTCATGCAGGTCTGGAATAAAATAAGGGTGAGTAAATGACAATTTTCATATTTGGGGGAACAGTTCAAATTCAAACAGGCTCCACCACGTTAGGTTTGGGGAAAGTCAGAATTTAAGAATTGAATTGCCCCACAACAATGGAAGTTTAATTGGAATTGAAGGAAGTGGAATTTAATTAATTTCAATTCAGAAATTCAACAGGTGATGTTATTCTGCAAGTAAAGTTTTCCCTGGTCAATAAATTTGTTACATATAAAGAAGTATATATGTAAATTAAGAACACATTTCTATAGATGGCATTTCAAATAAACTAAACACTCAAACAATGTTTAACATTTCAAACAAGACTTTGTCCATAATTCTAAATTTTGTCTTGTCAAAACCAACTTTTTAGTTTTAACCTGTGCTTATTGTAGTTACATTTCAGTTCATTGTAATGCCACTCCTTAGATTCAGATTTGAATAGCAATTCTGCATTGTGTTTGCTACTTCAATTCAAATTCAGGAATTTAATTGGAATTTAGAAAGCATTCTCAATTGCACAACCACTATGCACTATGCACTATGCACTATGCAACATGTCAGAGCATGTGCACTACCCACCAGACAATGTCTCCAACAATAAAGAGTTTCTTTGTCCAGGGCTCCACCTTTGAGCATTTGTGATGTTTCTTCCCCCGCCATGATCAATGGCGACCCAGGAGATCCCCAGATTTCAGCTTGTAAAGGCTGGGGCCATGCATTGAGGCCTCTCCTGGGCCCATCTGAAAAGCGTTTGAAGCGTCCGTATGTGGTTGAGAATGTGGATAAAGCTCACAGGTGTCTGTGTTCATTTTTACTTTCTGATGCGAGTCAGGGACCTGCACCATGCAGCGCATTGGCTAATTAGGAAGGAAAAGAGAGGAAACTAAATTTCATTTCACAATGAGGCAGTTCTGTCATTCCACGCCGCATATATGTATAGATTGGTGTCTTTGTGGGGAGTCACGGTGAAATGTCCAGGGACACGCAGAAGTCCCATCTGTTCCTGTTTTTCAGCTGCAGTCAAAGCCTTGCTGCTTTCTCTAAAGGCTTAGTGGGGGGAACTGATCAGGGGAGCGTTTGACTGCATTCAGGTGTTACTTTAGTTCCAGAGCTGTATGCATTATGTAAGTGTATTTTGCATACATTTATATTATTAAAGAATTTATAGAATAGAAAACAGCATATCTAGTATCAATCCATCTATCATCTATCTCTCAATCTAAACTATATATGTATCTATCATACTCAAATCTGCTAAAACAAATATGGCTAGGCTAAAATTCTTGTTTTATTTAAAGAAAAAATGACCATTAACTCCACATTCTGAAGTCATTGTTATGGTTGCAGGCTTCCTTGTCGACGTCTGCAGCATATTGAACAATGGCCAGGTGGTGCCAGAAAGCCTTCTGTCAAAACTGCTTTGATACAACAGGATATTTAGTGTGTACTATCAGTAAGCTATGAATAATGTCCCTCCCTAATTGTTTTCTTTGACAGACCTTTTTCCGCTATGCACAAAATTAATTTCCAAGTGAAATGAGTTTTGTACATCAACGTACATCTCCCAAAGTTTAGAAGTAATTAACTTGGAATCACACTTGCGAGCCTACAAGCTAGTAAGCAAACTAAAGATGCAAAGATTGTCACCAAATAGATTTTTTTATAAATTTTTATGGGATGCAGGTGTTCCAGCCTGAATGTGTGTGGAAATTCATAACAAGAGGGTGTTTTGGGGTTTTGTACTGTTGTGCTAATGGCTATGAATGTTGCTTTGTCTTGTATTCAGTCTCAACAGAACTGGATGTAGTTTAATAATTGGACATCTTTAGTTTTCCTGCCAGCGCTTTGACTGGGCCGTATCTGGTCTCTCTGGTTACCTTGACAACTATAATAGAGACTCAGGTTTGCTTTCAGATTATTTGGTTGCATAAATGTTTAGACTGTTGTTTACATTGTATTGAAAGACAAGTTAACTTTTAAACCTCTAGGGACATTAAGACCAGGCTTTTTTTTCCGTTAACATGAAGGTTAATGTACTGGGACTGTTAGCAGGTGGAGGATGCTCTGTGTTGAACATGAGAACACAAGCCAGAACCCTGCTCTCTCTGTGTGCTCTCTTGTTATAGAACTGTGTTGGAGTTCAGCTGATCTGGTGTTAATCTCAGTACCTGTAAACCACAAAGCTCTTGCATTTTTTGTGGTAATCAAATTTGTTAACCCATTGCATGTTTCAAAAATGCAGTCTGTTTTTCATCATCAACCCCCAGGCTTCTTAAGGCATCAGTAATGTGATTGTCATTCATAACTATGCCATATATTTTATTTTAGTTTTTTTTTTAATTGTTCTGAAAATAGGATTGTCTGATGGGTATTTTGATTCAGCACTCATCGCTTTGGCCACATTATAAAATGCACCAATATTAAAAGTCTGGCTGATTATATTTGTTATGGATAACAGCAATGTTAAAATTCCACACTCTTTTGTCTTAACAAATTCAAAATAACCACTATGACTGAAACGAAAGAAGGAGAATACACTAAAAAATAATTAAAAAAATAAAAGTAAATTTAGGTAAAATTTGATATATAATTAACTCACAGTGTTATTTTGGCAAAAATCACCATGACTGAAAATGATGCTAGAGTACCAATATGTAAAAATTTGTTAAATTTTTCATATAAGAACACAACACCATGAACAACAGCATAAAGAGTCAAATTTCCCAAATGTAATTTCTAAAACCTTATCTCTGTGTTTGGTTTTCAGCTGAATGAAAACTTTATTTTGGTTTTGTGTTTCTGTAAAATAATCTTTTTGGTGCATACAGTACTTTTGCCTTCATCTGTCATCAGTCTCTCCACGAACCTCTGCACTGGCTCAGTAATTTACCCTGCCTCCATAATTGTCCATTTTTATGTAACCTGTAAATCTGAAAATGGCAGGACTCACATTATCCTACAAGAATATTTCATCCGCACAGTCTCTCTGTCTCTGTCTGTCTCTCTCTCTCTCTCTCTCTCTCTCTCTCTCTTTCTCTTTTTCTGTCTATCTGCACTTGTTTTTTTTACAGCATTGTTCTCAATATGTATAGATGTCTTGTTTAGCCCTCCAATGAAAAAAAAAAATCTTTAATTCCAATCTGACACCCCTTGTGGACTAAAGTGATGTTATAATTAACAAATAGCACATCCAAACTCCATATGCTTGAAATAAAAGGAGAAAGAAGAGGATTAGGGGTGAGGAACTGCTCTCCACAATTCATTAGACATGCTGCTTTACTGCTGTTCACCGTGTCCTACTGTGCACTAATAGAAGCTGAGCTTCGTGTTGGTGAAGAGAGACTCTTTGTAATGATCATTAGGCCCAGATGGCTTGATTGTTGTGAGGGATGTGTTCACCATAGAAATTAAACTTGGCCCGAACACACATGCAGACCAATATTAGACAAGAAATAGCGGAGGTGCAATTTCAGTCATAGTTGTACATTCACTGCGATGATGATTATTGATTTTTATGGTACTGCTGCCTTCAATTACATACCCAATCTAATGTTTTGAATTTGCTTTCATGAGGTGGCATGAACTCTCTCCCAGAGGCCATTTATTGGGGTAGATGCTGTTTGCTGTGAGGCTGTGCGAACTGAAGTCAGAGCTGCTGTTTTTGACCAGTGCAGTAATAAATCACTCTGACTCCCTCAGGAAGTTTGAACATCTCAGACAATGAAACACTGGGAAGAAATCTGGCCATGCAGTAAATAAGTTGGAGAGTCTGTGCCTACACTTTTCCCCTTTAGGTATTGCCTTTTTGACTTTCCAGGTGTCTCATGGTTGCTAGTTCAGTCTTTCGTGTTTGAATCATCCGAGCTGCAGGTAGAAAATGAAAAGTCTGTGAATGACAGGATTTTTATTCTTTTTCTGCTTCAGTGCTGTTCTGCAACCTCTGAGCATTTATGTGTATCCCCTCATGATATAAGCGTAATATGCATGCAGATATCTACAGTGTCAGTGTAGGAAAGTAATCCTGCACTTTTAGAGCTTGCTGGACCATTGACTGCTGTTTTGTCCCAACGAGTCTAGGGGGTTGAATGCATATAAAGAAAGTGAAAATGTGGTAGTTGTGATAAGCAATCAGGTGATTATAGGTATTTAAGTGCTGTTTATAATATGTACAGATGTAGAGAAAGTTTTTTTTTTCATTTGATAATACTGAATGAGAATACTCAATAAGAATGTGATGTTCTTACTGTCCATTTTGTACATTTTACAATGCTTATTCATTCTGCTGAATGATTTTCTTCTGAAGTCAGTGCAGAAAATGTGAAAAATGTCTGGGCTGAAGAGGTCTACAGTAATCGATAATGTCCAGGTATTATACAGTAGTCAACATTTGAAGGGATCAAAACCTTTCATCAAAGTTGTCCTAAAACCAAAACAATATTCGTTCTTTTTTGATCTACTCCAAATGTTGACTACTGTATAATACCTGGACATTACCGATTGATATTTTATGAGAACAGTAATTGTAATGGGATTATAACTAGAAATGGGATATGAAAGTAAGACGTTTCTTACAGGACAAAGAAATGTTGAGGAATGAATGTGTGAGTTTCATTCTTGCCAGCTAAGAGTTTGTGTATTTGTTTTTCTGTCATCATTTCCAATTTAATGACATAACCTGCCAAGTGTCATTTAATTTATAATGCAACATTTTATATTTTAAAACTTTATTTATTTGCACATAATACATAGCATATAAACTGCATTTAAACATTTAGCCTATGTTTGGTTGTACAGCCTTTAGTTTGCACTTTGTCTGCATCATAACAATGGGCAATATGTTCATTTTATTAAATTACAGAAAGGCACTGATGCATATGTGAGAGAGGCGTTTCCTGCACCACCCCTCTGTGGGGTGTCTTGAAGGTGCCAGTGTATTGTCTGTTTCTCAGGAGATCAAAGTATCTGAGTTTCCTGAGTTTCTTTTATCCTTACAGAATAAATGTGTTTTTTAAAATCAGATTAATTAAAGAAACAATTGACAAAACAATGGAAAATGCTGCTAATTAAAGCAAAAAAAAAAAACAGCCTTTTGATTTTAATGGCCGTATTGTGGCTCCATATTGTGTTATTTAGTGAATAATTAGATTAAGATTAGATTAATTCGATTACATGTGCCACCCTAGTTGGTTTATTTCGATGAGGGAGTGTAACTCCCTGTGCACTGTGGGCCAGCCAGAAGATGTTGAAACTTTTCTCCCTTGAAATCTTTGTATATTTACATAAATTGATTTCAACAGCTGGCTCATAAGTCGACCGCCCCATAAGGGAAAAGTCTTGGTGCTTTGTATGTCTGTCTAGTCAATCCCTGGATGTTTCTAAGTGTCTTTTATGCTATCACACCACCCACACTGAACTACTGCATTACCCAATGACTTCATGCTGAAGGAATTCTTGAGCCAGTCATTGTTATTGAAATGTCCAAGAGACTAATATACCTAATCGTGATGCTAGCTGCATGTGTGTTATTTGATCAAACATGCTGTTGAGTGAATAGTGGAGATCAGTGGATCATTGATTGTAAATGTGCTACATTTAGTGAATGTAAAACGCATTGTAGGGGATGAAGAGAAGAACTGTGTATATTTGGTCCTCACAGGTGACGCTATGAAGGTATAAAGTGTATCAGCCATGCACTCTAGGTTTGTTTTGAAGAAAAAGATCAAAAGGTATGCCTACACCAAAAATGATAACATAAAAAGAGTGAACTGGTCCTTTTGACAGCAAAGCTGGACAAATGTTCCATGGCCCGATTCTGTGTCCTGCCAGGAGTGTTTCTCAAACAGTGAGCTTCAGTTGTGTATGGGACTCCTATACTGTATAGTAGCTGAATAGCTTTGTGCTCAGTAAGTGGATGGATATGGGTCATGATTGATTCCCTTTGCCCCTGCCATACTGGAACGGACTCCAGAGACCGTGAGAGAAGCCAGGCTCCTCAGTGTTTTTGCCATGTACTTTGAAGGTATACTGCACATAATTGTGTCCTTGGGGTATAGAGTTTGGCCTTCAGTGCTCCCCTTTCATGCCTAAGGTTTTCTCTGATACCTGTCATCTGAAACAGCAGGAATGGAGCTTTTTCAAAGCCTGATCTGCATTGTACCATGTATTGCTCAGAGGGACTTGCACGGGAAGGGAATCCTTACAAGTAGTATGGCACAATTGTGGTATTCATCTTTTTTTTTTTTTATACAGTTGACCTGACTGAGGACAACTTGTTCCCTGCAAAACCTTTGGGAGGCCTTACTTAAATTGTGAGATATTCAGGCTTATTTTAAAGTGCAAACAGCCTCGCAGAAAAGTGTTCAGATGGCAGAATGTCTTAGATGGCTCCATCAAATGACACTGAAAGGCATGGAAGCTGAGTGCACAGCACACAATTTAATTCCCAGTCCACATATTTTCAATCTCTTGATGGGTAGGCTGCCTATAAACTACTGAAATAATTTTTGGAAAACTAAATGAAGCTGAAATAAAATATAAATATTAGATGCAAAAAATTAGACATATTGCTAGAAATATTACAACATTAGAAATATTGCTTTGGTAACTAGCTGAAATAAGTTAAAGCTGAAATTACTAAAACTAATTGCTAAAACTGAAAAGCTATAGTGATTAAAAAAAAAAAAAAACGAATAAATGTGACAAAAGCACATAAAAGTACTAAAACTTAAATTAAAATTAAGAATAAATCTGAAGATATTTAAAAAAAAAAAAAAAAAGCTAATTAAAATATTAACAAATACTATAAAAGTATATAAATAATATTAAATTAACACAGGTCCTTTCTGTTGCACAAGGGTGATTTGCCTTCCTTCTGTCCAGTTGATATTCTGTCTAAAAGTTCCATGCGGCCCATTAACAGTTCGCTCTATTTTGTCACATTTTTCTAGGCCATAGCCTGAATCTGTCATATGGTGTGACAGGTCATATATTCCATAAGAAAGCACTAAACAGCACCTATTTTTTTAAAAGGAATATCACACACTTATATTAGTACTCATATTTTGGAAAATATATTTGCTGCTTTTCTGTTAACAGGACAGAATACATCAGCACAATGCTAATCTCTTTTAAATAAGTTACGTTATTATTGTGAACTATAATACATTCAGTTCACAATTAGTGACATCAGTGATTCCTGTACGTATGCTTTTCATAAATTTGTATTTTCAAACATGATAATATGGTTTTATTAATCACTAAATAAAAATAAAATAAGCACAATGACCCATATAATTGCATTCAATTATGTAACTGTTTCTGTCCTATATTAATGTCATGGTATGTGTATTAAATACATATGTACTGTATATATATATTATATAATAGTTATACTTGGGCAAATGTGTCCTACAGCAGAAAAACAAATGTTCCTCAGCTGAACTGCTGACATGTTTTCTGCCTATTTGAACTGAATCAAAACAGTCAGATTCACTTTTATTATACTTTGAATTACCATTGAAGCCCTTATGACAGCTGGAAACAAGTCTTGGTAATGAGTGCTGGTTTGTTTATCTCAACTGTGATGAGTTAGTCATCACACTGTGTTCCAGGCATGGTAAAGTTAATGCGCCGCTCTTTCTCAATCATCATTTCTCACAGTTTGTGAAACGTGGCAGGCTGTGGAGCCCGCAGAATTGAACGGCTCCTACCGGATGTAACTCCGCTGTGCAACAGCTGGAAAGTTACTACAGGCAAAGATCAATATGGATGGGGAAGCAGAATTAATGTTCAGGAAAATGTGTGGTTTCGAAATTTTGTTAAAAATATCAAACCTCTTCAGGAAAATGCATTTTTGAATTTAGTTTGTAAAATGTATGACATGTTTTTTTTTTTACAGAATATATGTCAGGTTGTAATTATATACAGGTTTCTGCTTTGGACTATATGTATAGATGATATTTTAGCAACACATTTTTTGTGTAATTTATTTTTATTTTTTTATTATACATTTTTATTATTTTACTTCTTTTTTTTTTCAAAGCATAAACAAAAATCTGCCAGTCTGATCAACTTTAGCTTTGCCTTTGCCTCCTCATTCTGGTTCTCCTGAGCATTTCATTGTAACACTTTGATGTGATCTGGTTGGCTCTGTGCACCTTAGACAGTTTCCAGCGACATTTTATTGGTACTCCATTTTCCTCTCTGTTTGTTTCCATGGAAACAGATGAACGTTTCAGTCCCTTTGCGGCGTGCCCTATACGAACTCCCCACCATGGCTAATCTGCTCTTGATGCTCTGCGCTCAGAGGGTACAGGTTGACAAAGAGTTTTCTGCACAGTGCATTAAGTACTCTGGACACAAGTGCCTTATATTGTTTCAGTTGTGTGGCCTCTTGGTTGATAATCAATGTGTTAATGATATTCTGGTTCTCTGAAGAATTTTGCATGTGAAGCATCCTCGAGCTTGAAGGTTAAACTGAATAAACTGCTTGTGAGGGCCTCTGGAGAAATTCTTCTTTTTGTGAGTGAAGACAATGTTCATAATAGCCACCAATGGTCTCAAGGTCACTGGTCAGATTATAACCATGAGGCCTTTGTCTTAGTTGGATGCTCTTCTTGTTGCAGAAGGGACCCGAGCAGACATCTACAGTGGTGGAAATCAGGAAGGGGGCCAAGCCTTTTTCACACCACTGTATCTGTTCACACTTGGAGCACCAAAAGCATGCATGAATACAAATAGCAAGATGGTTGCAAGCTTTAAAGAGAGCTTAGAGTATGAGGCCTCAATAAAATTATTTTTATGACATTTATAAGTAACATATGAAATAATGATTTCTTCATTTTCTGCACATTTATCCACAGTCTCAGAGAAGAAGTGTGAAGCAGATTTCTGAAAAGCATCACGCTTACCATCAGCCGGAAGGGAGAGACATTTACAGGTACATATGGTATGGTGAATTTTGATCATTTTTAATCATGCCATCAAAATCTGATGGCTCTTGTCACTAAGGTCAGCATGCAAATGAACATTCAGTTGATTCTTAAATTTAACCTCACATTTAAACTTGGGAATGCTGCCTGTTTGTGTATCAACAACCTTCCATCTAAAGAATCATGTTTTCATAAAACCCTCATCATCCATCGGCTTTTATTTTGATCTTGGCTTCACAGTGTTCCCCAGTATAATTTAGTACACTTTCCTTCTCCTTTAACAGTTTCTTGGAAGAATCAATAGTTTGTCTCTAATGCTTGTCAAGCCATATTGACAGTATAATGGGAAATGCTCCTCCTAATCATTTAAAGTTGGCATGAAAGAGAAAATTGTGATCATATTTTCTTCCCTATTGTGAAGTATATCCAAGTGAAAGGGCTTTTCGAACAAGAAAAAAATGCAGGGCGGGACTTGATTTTGTCTATTGGGAATTGATTGGATCGTTGTTGTTTTCTAAGTGCAATCATTTTATGTGAGTAACAGGTTGCTGGAGGAGAAGGATTGAAACTCATCTGGCTGTTGGACAACCTTATTGCTTATTATAACATTTTAATTGTATATTTTGACTACATGATGAGGGGTGCTGCACACATTTCTGGCCACTAAATTATCAACATAATCAAAACATTGCTGTTGTACGCAATGTTCTACATGCTTTCTGCCCTCTAAAAGTTAGTAGTTCAGACTTTTTTAGTCAGCTAGGTTGGGCCTCTAAATAAAGCTGAAGTGTTTTTTTTCCTCCAGTATGAGCTCCGTATGTTCCTATATCAGACTAAATGAGCTATAAAAGCCTGGTGTATCAAATATAATTAAAAAATGCACAATTTTTAAATATATTTTGTCAACATTTTCAATAAACTTTAAAAAAAAAAAATATATATTTTTAATGGATTATTATTTTATGTCTCAGGCTTTGCAGGGTTAAGATGTTTTAGGAGCAGAAGGTTTTGCATGGAATTTTTCCTTGTTATATACATTATATGCAAAGAAGTGGCAGTTGCCTTCAGCCTGAAGTCTTAAAAAAGAAAATTACAGCTAAGAGAAAACAGACGACTTTCCATTTGAAAGTGTAGTAAGTGTCTAGTTCTGAGCAATCTGAAAATACATTTTTAATGGAGGCTGCCAGGGTTTCCACTATCAGCAAATTCAGACATTCCCACACTGAACAAATATCTTGTTCTCATGCTGAGTACATTGTGGCTTTTTACTAAATTCAGCCGCTCTGAGAATGTACGAGAAGAACAAGGGTAAATTTAATCTCTGGATTTGAATGCCATAAAATGTCCTTTTTCCATTGTTAACACTTGTTTTGTCTAGTGCTTTCCTCTTCCTTCCTTTGGAAGTGCAAAAATGTGAACGAGCCTGAACACCAGTATACTAAACTTTCTCAAAACAGTGTTCTGCATTGCTTCTTTCATGTTATTGTTGGTATTTAGAGCAGATGGTGCAAGAGTAAAGTATTTGTGCGAGAAGGTTTCCTGCTGGCTGTTTTCTAATGTTTTTTTTTTTATCAATACTTCTCCCTCCAGCTTTGATCTGTTTTTTTTTCTTCTGGCTCCCTGAGTCTGTCAAACCTTTTCTCAACAGGGTGTTAACAGACATTCAATATAGCTAATGGTGAAGTTTTTCATCATGTTCATGCTTTTCATTGCTGAAAGCTTGTATTTTTGAGGTTACATGTCCAAAAGGGTGTCTGGCAATCTCAAAGTTTATGAAATGCAAACATTTGCGAATATAAACCTGAAATTCCATTGTTTTCAAGGGAACCAGACACTCACCCAATCTCACATACATGTTTGTATCATTCTCAGCATGTCCTTAAAGTACGAGATGTCTTTTGGGAGATGTCTTGCTCTCAGATTGTGACTGGTATCCTCTAGAGACAGAGAAGAACAGCACAGTTCAGTGTCTATCAGTTAACAGATAGCACTCAGTTGCCCTCCTACACTAACTGCCTCCTTTCCTTTTAGAATAATTCAACACCTAGAGGATGTTAATGATCATGTACTCTCCTTTTTGCGTGGTTTTCAGGATTGTTATTCTCTCTGTTGTCATAGTGAGGATTTTTGGACAAACTGGAAAGATTGAGAGAGAGCACACTACATCTCATTACTTAAATTACAAGAAAATATTACTTGTTTTTGTAAAATATATAATTACTTTATTTTTGTTCTAACACATCTATATTGAAAATATTCCCCTTTTCCAAATTGACTTTATAATTACTTTATTGGCAGTTTTTTTTTCTGGCACTAATTAACTCTAGTCTAATGGAGAATTTTATTGGATAACCACCATTAAGAGTCTAATTTAGACATATGAATATTTGTTTGTATACTAATTATTTGTTTATTTAGTAATACATATTTATTGATTAACTGATATTAACTTCTCTAATGACCCTTTTGCGTGTATTTTATATTTCATAATTCTCACGTTGTACACTGAACAAAATTATAAACGCAACACTTTTGTTTTTGCCCCCATTTTTCATGAGCTGAACTCAAAGATCTAAGACTTTTTCTATGTACACAAAAGGCCTATTTCTCTCAAATATTGTTCCCACACGACGCCATACACGCTGTCTGCCATCTGCCCTGTACAGTGAAAACCGGGATTCATCCGTGAAGAGAACACCTCTCCAAAGTGCCAGACGCCATCGAATGTGAGCATTTGCCCACTCAAGTCGGTTACGACGACGAACTGCAGTCAGGTCGAGACCCCGATGAGGACGACGAGCATGCAGATGAGCTTTCCTGAGATGGTTTCTGACAGTTTGTGCAGAAATTCTTTGGTTATGCAAACCGATTGTTGTAGCAGCTGTCCGGGTGGCTGGTCTCAGACGATCTTGGAGGTGAAGATGCTGGATGTGGAGGTCCTGGGCTGGTGTGGTTACACGTGGTCTGCGGTTGTGAGGCCGGTTGGATGTACTGCCAAATTCTCTGAAACGCCTTTGGAGATGGCTTATGGTAGAGAAAAACACATTCAATTGATGGGCAACAGCTCTGGTGGACATTCCTGCAGTCAGTATGCCAATTGCACGCTCCCTCAAAACTTGTGACATCTGTGGCATTGTGCTGTGTGATACAACTGCACATTTTAGAGTGGCCTTTTATTGTGGTCAGCCTAAGGCACACCTGTGCAATATTCATGCTGTCTAATCAGCATCTTGATATGCCACACCTGTGAGGTTGATGGATTATCTCGGCAAAGGAGAAGTGCTCACTAACACAGATTTAGACAGATTTGTGAACAATATTTGAGAGAAATAGGCCTTTTGTGTACATAGAAAAAGTCTTAGATCTTTGAGTTCAGCTCATGAAAAATGGGGGCAAAAACATAAGTGTTGCGTTTATAATTTTGTTCAGTGTATAAATCCTGTTAGTTAGATGATAATCTGGCATTTATTGATTCTTTCCAGATGAAATAATTTGTTTAGATATGCTTTGTCCTGAAATATCCACCATGTTTTCGTCCCTCACAGCATAATGCTGTGGACTTCTGCTGAAAGGACTGACCAATACACAGATCTCTTATGTATTTTAGGGTCAGTGTTTGCACTTTCTTAAAAAATTCAGTTTTGTCTGTCTGACCTTACATCTGAGTCAAAACACATCATTTGAAGGTCATAGCATTTTGTGAGGATCAGAGTAACAGCTCCTGGATACCAATGGGAACATGGTGGATGAAACATCTCATACATGAAATGTATGAAGGATTATGAAGTCATTAAATCATCAAACTATCTAAAGTTTACATAGTTAAAGTCAGCATTAAGTGTGAATTCACTGTAACAGTTTTCCTAATGCATTTTATTATGAAAGACTCATTCCACCTAATGCTTTTTTTCTGATAATTTTCAATCAATGTTATAACTATATCTTTTGGTGAAATGACAGGTGACTTATACCGGACTTCTAGAATCATTCAGTCCGCATAAATTCTACCTCCTTCTTACAATTGACTGCAAACTCGCATTCAGATCTGCCTCTAGCTGTCGATGGAGAGAACCAAGTTTCCCTCATACATCTTTTTTGTTTTCCGAAAATCCGTTTCACTCGGATGTGTGTCAAAATATGGAAGAAAAAAAAACTGTCACTACTTCTGTTACATTGCAATTTGAAGTACATAACAGGTGATTAACAGTCCACATACAGGTTGTGACGAGGGGGGCGGGGTCGAGATCCGTGGGAACGGAGCGAGGCCGGTGGAGTTAATGGATAATGAGCGACACCTGCACCACTCACCGGTCTCGAGTCTCACGGAGGAGCTCCGGAAGGATATAAAGGAGGAGTGACGACAGGGAAAGACGAGAGAGGACCAGGCCTGGATTTTATTTTGTAGTCACGGGAAGAAGGAGGCGGAAACCGGCGAACACTTCAACAAAACTTTAATAATAAACAAACACAAAATAGCGCGACAGCCCCTCACGGACGACTGTCGCGCACAAACAAAACCAAAACACAAAATAAAATCCAGGCCTGGTCCTCTCTCGTCTTTCCCTGTCGTCACTCCTCCTTTATATCCTTCCGGAGCTCCTCCGTGAGACTCGAGACCGGTGAGTGGTGCAGGTGTCGCTCATTATCCATTAACTCCACCGGCCTCGCTCCGTTCCCACGGATCTCGACCCCGCCCCCCTCGTCACACAGGTGATTAATAGTCTGATTGAAGAATCACTGTTTCTACTGTGTACTTGGCATGAACCTTGAGAAATGATGAGCTTTATCTCCAAAGAAAAGGCGGTGAGAATATTGGTGCAGCAACTAATCAACAGATCAGTTCTTAGCCTAAATGCATTGATTGGCTCTAGCACTGGTGTATGCTTCTCTCTTGGGTAGATTGAGGTGCTGACATAATTAGATACACAGGCATCTCTCTTCAGAAACATCATCCTCAGATACAGCATGCTCTAGAATGCAGAGACTGTGAATGATTGAAGCCATCGGACTGCGAAGGGAAAGCCATAAATAATAGCAGTGTTTACTGGTGCATGCTCTGAAATTAACTACTTATATTACAGTAATGCATTAGCATGTTTTTGTGTTGTATCGTTCAAAACATGCTATTACATGAAAAGTAACCCCTCTTTTTTACTCTAAATTATTTTCTTTAAGTGATGCCCTTTAGCTTAATATACTCCTTTGAGAAACAGAGTAGCATTCATTGACTGACTGGTTGTGCACCAGAGCGCGGTTCATTAATACAGAGGTTATGATGTATGTTCTGATGCCACATGAGATGGTAACTCAGATACAGCCATTTCCCAAGGGCTTCAGTAACTGTCTAAAGAGGAGAGGCAAGTCCTATAAATTCAATTTATGTGTCTGCTTAGCATTCAGCTCACCTCGCAAAGCAACCATTGACTTCTGCTCTTTAATATGGATCGTTCCTCCACCCTCCTCCACAACCTTTTTTTCTCGTTCCTATCAGTTGAGACCCATAAGAGGAAAATAATATATTTTTGTATGTAGTTAATATCATGCCATGCCGTTTATGTAAAGTTATTTGGTGCAGTAACTTGTCATAAAAGGTAAAAGCAATAGCCGTTTGACCTCCGGAGAAAGAAAAAGCTCCCCAGGGGTAAAATACAATCTTTACTAGGTCAGTCTCAGTTCAGGAATGTATGCCAAAAATATCAACTTGGTTGCGTCAAACGGACTAGATACAGAGAGGTCCGTGCATCTAACCATAGATCCTGTTTTGACAATGTATTACAAAAAGTGTGACTTTTAAGGTGGCTTATTAATGTTAGAGTCTGATCATTATGTTGCAAAGTGTGTATTGTGTTCTTTCAGTATTGTCATTTTCACCTCCTTTTCATCATTATGAACAAAGGAAACGTTGTTGAAGGGAATTGTCTAAAGAAGTGTGGAACCTTTGAAATCAGGCTTTAACTTTGACTCATCTCTCTCTTTGTGTTATTACATGCAAAATAGAGACTTTTCAGTGCTAAAGTGTTTTAAGTTCAATATATTCCACTGAAATCAGCCCCATGCTGACACATTTATGAGAAAAGTTAAAAGCATGCTGTCTGGTTTATATCACTTGGGAGAATGCAAATACGTTAAGTGGCTGTCTTTTACAATGCAGTATAGATGGCTTATTTTTCTTTTGGTTACTGTCATAGCAAACATTAGTCTAACAGTAGCCAGTGTAGTGCATGTCTGTCAAACATTTTCTCAGCAAAAGCTTAATTTAAAAAAATCCCAAACATAAATTCTGATATTTGTTTGTAGTGTAAATAAATGAGATCTTTATAACAGAATAGCAGACTTCTTACATAAAATGTATAGAATTATCAGTTGTCACTCTCCCAAATGATAGGCAGCGAGATGATCTAAGCTTGTTTTAGTTTAGTTTTTTTTGTGGGGCAAAACACATACTGTAATGCAATACAATTATAACTTGATTTCTTTGTTGCTACAGAATTATACTAAATTTTAGAAATATACTAAAAGGCCTTTTACTTGATAAAGTATACATTTTTAATCAGATGACAGAAAGCTTGTAGTAGATTGTGTCAATCAGGTTTTTCAGCAAAGTTTTGTTCAAGTTTATAATTCAGAGGCCTCAGAAATTTGTGTATCAAATATGATGTAGTAGGCTTTGTGGTTAAAGAAATAGTTTACTGAAAATTAAAAAAGAAATCTGTCAGCATTCACCCTGTAAAGACAAATTATCATTGTATGCATCTGACTTTGATGGTATTGACAAAAAACGCTGAGACACGTTTCAAAATATCTTCTTCAAATAAAGGTTTGGAGCGACATGAAAGTGAGTAAATGATGACAAAAGATAAAAAGTGCCAAAGTGGGCTTTGCTGTTCATGACAGGGAATCGGAGAGAAATGTCAGAGGCAGTCTTTTAGTCTGACACCCCTCTTCCATTTTTAATAGGTAAATGTGACAGACCTCTAACAAAAGACAGCAAGACTTCAGCAAAGGCAGTCGGTAGGTGTGACATCCTTTACCAAAATAGAGTTAAGTGCAGTTTTAACTCAAGTGCAGTTTTTCCATGTGTTCAGTTAGAAAACATGGTAATCATTCGATCAGAAACATGTTGCCGAATGATATTATTTGTTAAGCAATTTATACTTCACAACCAGAAGAAACCAACCAGATGGAAAGATCTTACACCAATGCTGGATCTCATGGGTCAGCTGAGACAAACATGCACATGGTTTGAAGAGCAATGTCCTCACGTCGCACTCAAATAGCTTATAACAAGCGTTTACACACAATGTGAGGAGTGGATGAAGAAGGTCCTCCATACTGTCTCGCTCTGAGCTGTACCACCCAGTTGGAGGCTGTCTCGTGATGGATGAGTGCATCGTGAATTCAATGTTTTGCCAGAGCTGTGTGAAAGCACTTCATGTGTATGCTACGATTCCTTCAGGCAGCTGTGACAGGTTGATTTATTCTGTAAGAGGCAGAGGCGGTGTGTGTGATTGGTTGTGCTCTGTAGCTGGATGCAGAAATCATAGCTCAATCCTGCCCCACTATCTCCTCGGTCATTGACTCCCATCTACTGCTCTAAGAGTGCAGTGTTTTTCCCCTCTACAGTTCAAGAGGTCCCATCTGCATTAAAAACACAGATATTTGGGTGCTTTGAGTTCAGTGAGCAACAAATCTAAAATTGTGTAATCTGATATGCAGAGCTTTAACTGAACAGAAGCCAAATTACTTTTTTTATTTGACAAACTGTATTACTGGATCAAGAAGCGGTTTAGTTCTGTAGTGATCCTGATTTTATTTGTGCCATATATAAAGGTCAGTCTGTTTTGAAAGATAATTTTTGCTTGTTTATGAAAAGAAACAACAAATATTCTACCAAACAAAGATTCTCAAAGTCTGAACAAAGATTTACTACAATAAAATTTGGCTGTGATTATGTATCTTTAATGACTACATTCATTTTAAACTGGATTCATCCAGAAAATTACTTGTATTTCATTAGATATGTTTACAGGCTCTAATTATTGGCAATCTGATTGAATTTAATCACATTTAATTTCAAACTGAAAGTTCTACCCTTAGCATTGCAATCAGATTCACATATTTGTTTACGTGTGCATTAGCAATAGCATTACTATTTCGATGTTCAGCACATGTGCATTGCATCAGTTGCCACATTCAGAAACAGAGAAAGACACCCCAAGTCACAAGAGCTACAGCGAGCATAACTGGCTTAATGCTTTGATGACATGCACAGGCCTATCAAAAAAAATAAAAAGTTAGAAAAGCTTTTTCAGAAAATATTCAGTCTCTACCACTGACCAGATCATAACACATAAAACATAAATAAACATATGCACACGTTTGTAAGCTGTAAACATCACTGCACTGTGCATGTGTGCTAGCATCTTTGAATCAGATTTCATTTTTCAATTTCATTTGGATCAAGCTCAACCAGAAATGAACTTGAATTTGAACAATGGGATTTTAAACGGATTATTTGGTTGCATGTAAACATACTTTTGAATTAATTGTGAAATGGTTCTGGTCGTGTGTTTCCCAAACAATGACATAACTTTCTGCTTAACTACCATAGTTGGAGAGACTAACTCCCTCATGATTGTTTCCCGAAAATGCAGGAACTTTGTAGCATATCCATAATTTGAATCACAGTTCGAGAGCCGTATTTCCAACCACACAAATTTGCAATGCTCTTTGCGAATGTTCGTTGGGACTACAGTATGTATTCAGAAAACACCAAATTGTTGAACTATGCTGGTAACATCGGAACTTGCAACCATAGTTGGCTAACTATACTTTTGGGAAATGCACCCTTGAACGATTCACAGTTCTTCTGATGACAAAAATTACAAATCAGACTCTGATTTGTAATTTTTGTCATCAGAAGTGTACAACAGTGCAGGCACAAGCTAAGTGTTGAGAGAGAATGAGTCCACTAGGTGCTTGTCTACGAGTTAAGGCTGTTTCGTGAATCTTTTTAACCACTTCATAAAAATCATTTGGTCGCAAATCAGACACAGTGGTTTGTGGTATGTTCTTTGTAGCTTGTTGGAAACACTGGTGTGCAAAGATGTGTTTAAATAGCATAGCATGGAATGATACCAAAACGACTGGTGCCAATGTTGACTAGATTTTAAATTGTTGTAAATTAGTGTTGTCCAGAATTTGACTATTTTGCATGCAGTCTGGAGCCCTTCAGATGATGTTTAAGCAAAGCAGCACTGTTGACAAAAGTAAATTAATTAAATAGAGTACAAAGATACAAACAAAAATTGTACACGGTCCATTAATTTATGTAATGCAATTCCTTTTGTCCATTGTTGGAGTGTCTGGATTGTTGCGATGATGTTTAAAGACTTCAATAAAAAAAAAAAGACAGCTGTGGCTCTGTGATAATGGCCTCGAGACTTGTGGGCTGAGCCTTCAAACCTTCTGAGGCTGATGGTCTTAATCTAAGAAGACTGATACGGCCAACCACCCACCTTTCCACACACATACAAATAAAATTGCTCACCCACTTGCGAGTTAACCAAGTTTAGCAGGGCTCCCGAGGTCCCTTCCATTCCGCCACTTATAACACCTGACTGACTCGCAGCGTTGCACAGGAAATTACTTTGGAAAAACCAGGCTGGGGGGGGGTTATTGAATTATGCCAGAACCGTTCCGTGAGAAGAGAGGTGGAATTATTTGCCGCCACGGCATCTGCCGTCAACTCCCGTGAAATCAGCCAGCTGTTCAGAGCTATTTTTACAGGGACCACAGCTGCAGAAGGCTAGCCGAGACACTGGTCAGTCATAGCAAACCAGCAAATATAAGAGTCCGTCTGTTATTATACGCACTACTGCTTCACTTGATCCCAAGGGCCGGTTTTTGAGGCAGTAGCAAAGTCAAAGCTACCTGTGGGAGGTGAGCTCTGGACCCAATGCACTAATGAAGAACTGTACCATCATTAACCTAAATTCCCCTAATGGCCTGTAATTATACAGAGTGCATTGTCAGCAAGGGACACTTAAGCTTTTCACAGAGGGAGCACTTACCATCAACCTTATTACTCTAAAAAGACATGCGGGAAAAAGCATCAAATAGATATTCTTAATAATCACAAAGCTGAAAAGCAGGAGTACTGAGTATAAATGCAGGACAGGCTAAAAATGATCATTAATTTCGGGCAACCAGAATCTAATTCGTCCACTCATTATGTTGTATTAGCGCCCTCTAATAGTGTTTTTGTACACCGTGCACCCTGTATTGTCTCGTAGCAGAGGAAAGGGAAATTTGCATCATTAAAGAAGCACAGGTGATGGAACATCGTTTGAAAACACCTGGAGCATATAAGCAGAAAAGAGCTAGAGTGCTTAGATTAATTTCAGAGAAAGACTGGGGCACACAGCTTGCGGTCTGGAGTGCTGAAAGGACATGTTTATTTAGCCGGCTGAGTATCGCTCCTGGTGTGAAGATGAACAAATGTGCTCCATCAGTCCTGATGGTGTTTTTTAGCCAAGCTGCCCGCTTTCAGTACTCCTCCATATTTCCCTTCGCAAACAACTCATTGTGTACGTCGAGTCAGCACGTAACATGCATGAGCAGTCGGTGTGAAATGTTTTTATAGAGAAAATGCTGTGAACTCTGTTTTACGTCCATTTTTGTGTTACATTTCCAGGCATATGATTACAGGAGCTGCCAGTCATTCAAATACATAATGCGGCATTATTCATCTGGAGCGCCTGAACACAATATGTCTGTCAATGTGTGTTTTGTCAATGCCAGTGTATTATTTAAGTGACAAATTCACAAAATGTTCTCACTAGGACCCAATGCACTAATGAAGAACTGTACCATCATTAACCTAAATTCCCCTAATGGCCTGTAATTATACAGAGTGCATTGTCAGCAAGGGACACTTAAGCTTTTCACAGAGGGAGCACTTACCATCAACCTTATTACTCTAAAAAGACATGCGGGAAAAAGCATCAAATAGATATTCTTAATAATCACAAAGCTGAAAAGCAGGAGTACTGAGTATAAATGCAGGACAGGCTAAAAATGATCATTAATTTCGGGCAACCAGAATCTAATTCGTCCACTCATTATGTTGTATTAGCGCCCTCTAATAGTGTTTTTGTACACCGTGCACCCTGTATTGTCTCGTAGCAGAGGAAAGGGAAATTTGCATCATTAAAGAAGCACAGGTGATGGAACATCGTTTGAAAACACCTGGAGCATATAAGCAGAAAAGAGCTAGAGTGCTTAGATTAATTTCAGAGAAAGACTGGGGCACACAGCTTGCGGTCTGGAGTGCTGAAAGGACATGTTTATTTAGCCGGCTGAGTATCGCTCCTGGTGTGAAGATGAACAAATGTGCTCCATCAGTCCTGATGGTGTTTTTTAGCCAAGCTGCCCGCTTTCAGTACTCCTCCATATTTCCCTTCGCAAACAACTCATTGTGTACGTCGAGTCAGCACGTAACATGCATGAGCAGTCGGTGTGAAATGTTTTTATAGAGAAAATGCTGTGAACTCTGTTTTACGTCCATTTTTGTGGTACATTTCCAGGCATATGATTACAGGAGCTGCCAGTCATTCTTTCAAATACATAATGCGGCATTATTCATCTGGAGCGCCTGAACACAATATGTCTGTCAATGTGTGTTTTGTCAATGCCAGTGTATTATTTAAGTGACAAATTCACAAAATGATCTCACTGAATGAGCTTAAAAATACAAAAGCCCACCAGTCACTGACAACGCTGACTCATGGATTTATCTTTAAACGAAGCATGTGACGTTCGCATCTCCTGTGGAGTAACGCCTCTCTTTGTTTCTTACGATGCTTCCTCAGGGGCAAGGAGAAGCTTCAGCAAGAGGCACAAGTATGGAGGGGGACTGTCTTAGTTGCATCAAGTACCTCATGTTCATCTTCAACTTCTTTATTTTTGTAAGTGCTTTCTTGCTCTTGAATGGCACGGGAGAATTATACACTCTTAAAAATGAAGCTTCCAAATGAGGGATTTGCAGTGATGCCATTCCCCAAAGAACCTTTCATTCAACCGTTCTTAAAAGAACCATTTGTTTTTAGTGTGAAGAACATTTGAATAATTTAAAGAACCTCTTCCATTCCCCTTTCCATTCCTAAAAAAGGTGAATGTTCTTGAAAGGTTCCTCATGGAACCATTGATGCAGATAAAGAACATTTATTTTTAAGAGTGTAGGCCATTGTTTTACATACCGTAGGCTGATAAGATCTAGACTTGACTGTGACATCATGCTAGTTGTGTTTGTTTTCGACTGACTAGGAGTGATGATTTGCTTTGGTTGGAGGTGTGGGAAGTATCTGTTTTCTTTAATATATTAAAAACCTGATGATATGCAGGTGCAGACTCTTGCTTTCCTAACAAAACGTGTAGTTCAAAAGAGTCTCAATGATCCAAGTCGTCGCTTTGAACAAATGTTAACTTTACAGTATGAACAAACGCACTGATCTTGTGCCAACGTGCCTTCGTTTTGCTCATGAACCACACTGCACTTCCTTTGTTCCTCAAAGGTGTTTTTTTTAGCAGCCTCATGAATTTCCCTCTACCACACTAATGCTGTGGGAAAATGTGCTGTTCCATTGAAAAACTGAGCATCAGTCACTTTGATAAGCTCAATATGGCTATTTAATAAAATCATATTTTGTGTTTATATTGTTATACTAAGCCATTTTCCACTCCTTTAGCTTGGAGGTGCATTCCTTCTAGGGGTGGGAATCTGGGTGCTGGTGGATCCGACAGGTTTCCGGGAGATTGTGGCAGCCAACCCTCTCCTGTTTACTGGAGTCTATGCAATTTTGATCATGGGCGGGATGCTGTTCCTACTGGGATTTCTGGGCTGCTGCGGAGCCATACGAGAAAATAAATGTCTTCTACTGTTTGTATGGGATTTTCTTTTATTACTAGATATATAATTCATATTATATGTCTATATTGGATATTTATTGTAAATGCTAATTTCCACCATTTGTACATTTTAGATTATTTTTGTTGTCATCTAATGCTGGCTTAAAATCAATCTTTAAAAACTCTAATAATTTAATGACACTACTCTTTAGCAAATATCAAAATAAATGTCCATTTTTTTTGGTACTTATGATTAATACATTAATTATACATTATAATACATTATAATGTTGTGATGCCTAAATTCAGTTGTAACATTTAAAATATTTATTTTTTTAATTTTGTGTTTTATGTGTATTTATTTAGACAAAAATATATATTTTAATATCTTATTCATTTTAATAGCCAATTATTTTAATACAAAATAACTGGCTTATCAGCATCAGAATTATATTAATATTGTGCATCCCTATTTAGCATCAAAAAGCAATGTGTGTAACACCTAATAATGCTTATTTGTTGCATATTTAGGCATCTGAAGTACTTCACATCTGATATAAATTATCAATTTATTTAAACAGAATAATATACATTTTAAAATAGGCTATAACATGAAAATAATAATTGGCTTATCAATATCAGCCAGAATGATATTAATATTGTGAATTCCTGTTCACATCTGATTTAGATACTAATATCCTGTTTTTCTCCCACAGTTCTTCATGCTCATACTCATCATATTCCTGGCAGAGTTGGCGGTGGCCATTCTGGCATTCATTTTCCGGGAGCATGTGAGTATTATCATAGCTGGATATGATCAAGCCACCAGTAATATACCTCTGCTCTCACTACTACTGTCTATCTGTGGATCAACAGCTCACCAGAGATTACTTCACCAAGGAGCTGAAAACACATTACCAAGGCACCAATAGCACTGATGTCTTCACCTCCACATGGAACGCCATTATGACTACAGTACGATAACATACTGTACAAAATATAACACAATGATGGCATTAAAGTCATTTAACTGGGTATTGGTGTCTTCATAGTTTGATTGCTGTGGGGTGAACAGTGCTGAAGACTTTGATGATCAGAGCCTCTTCAGACGACTGAACCCCAGCAGACTAGTGCCAGAGGTCTGTTGCCAGAGGAACCATCTGATGATGAGCAAGGAGGAGTGTCTCAAGGGAATTATGCCAATCCCTAACAAGGTCAGCAATGAGTTTAGTACAAATTAGGAAATGAATGGGAATGAATATGCAACAAGAAATGCATCAAGAAATTGAGTAGAAAAAAGAATGAAAACCAAAATCAAAGGAAGTAAATATGTTCTTTTTGGAGAAAGGACAGTGTGGTATATGACCCTGTCTACATAATAACTCTGAAAATGAATGATTTGAGTTTCTGAGAGTCATGTATAACTTCTGTTAGTACATATACATTGATTCTAACCAATTTGGAATTACATTACTATCAGTAGCTTGCAATAAATTAGAAAGTCAACATCCACTGAAACAACATTTTGTTCTCTCATATTAAAACGTGTACTTCTTTGAAACAGGGCTGTTATTCAGCAGTGGTGGACTATTTTGAGACATACATCTATATGGCTGGAGCCCTTGCTATTGTGGTGCTGACTATTGAAGTAAGGTTGTGATTTTGCTTTTTAATAATAAAGTGTAATGTGATGGTTTTACACTTAGAATGTGATAACAAATTGTTTTGCAAGAACTATGGGTTGTGATCGCCACCTAGTGGAGAGAGTAGAAGTGGCTTTGCCATGAAATGGGCTTCTCACAATTCTATTCAAATGTATGTAGAATATAGGAGTATTTTAAAACAGTATTTGCATTGAGCTCTTTGCTAAACTATATTTGTTTTTCTTTCTCTCCCGTCAGCTTTTTGCCATGGTGTTTGCTATGTGTTTGTTTAGGGGAATCCAGTGATCTTAACATGCTGTAAATTAAGGACATTTTGAGGAGGAGGAACATGGCATGGCATGGAAGACATTTTTAAATAAGAAAAAGAAGAAAACACTTATATATTTGCCATCTCTATGTTGTTGTGTTGGAATATCTGAGAATTGCCAAAAATGTATCGTACTTCACAGCTGGGACTTTGAGGTACTTGTGAAATCATCCGTAAATTAAGGGTGGCATCTATGGCAGTCCTTTAAGGTTAATGGAGGACACCTTGCAATGATATTTGGTTGAATATTTATAGATGACAAAAAGACTGATTTGTACGAAGATGTTTTACCTCTTATCTACAGTAGATTGTTCACCACTGCTCCAGAGCCATGCTTAAAAAAAACTACACTGTGTGATTGGGAGTGTGTCTGTGAAACAGAGAAGATTGGATTGTGTGTGTGCTTGTTTCTGTATAAAATCCAAGAGGCCAGCAGCTTCTATAAAGTAATGTTTTGTGAGTTGCAACCATGAATATTTTATGTGATTTTAGCAAAACTGTGCTGTATTTCTGTTGTATCTATTGTACACATGACATTGAATGATATAAAAAAATAAACATCTGCAGTGCTTATTTGCGTTGTGTTTCCCATCACCGTTTGAATATGACTATTCCAATAGCAAATTTTTTGCAAAAATGTAAATTTTGTAGCACATACTAAATACTACATAAACCAATTATGGCTTTAAAGAATGTGTAAGTACACTGGACTATTGAAATTATGGGAAATGTATGGTTTAAGTGTAACCCATAACTCCAGAGTGGTGCATAAATATTTCATACTAAAAATGATTATCTAGGAAGCCCAGTTTTAAAACCTACCTAATATGAAAGTGGTTTACAGTTCACAGAAAAAGAAATGAATGGAAAAAAGTGCTACAAGTTGCTTACCCTGCCTCAGGCTACAAGATAAATATCCTGGGCAGTGTATTGGTTCTCAAGACTCATGGGACTTAAAGAGACACACAGGTAAGACGCCTTAATCCCAGTTTCCTCATTAACTGTTGTTAACTAAAATAATGCAGAAATTCTTGGGTAAATCAAATAAGGCGTATGGAAGATCAATAGTTCTTGCTCCTCGGGACTTGAATTTGACAGTCACGTTTTAGCATGTTGGACAAGCTTGTCATTAGGTTTGCAGCCAGAATGAATTTGCTTTTTTCAAGTGCTAATCATCCATTAACCACTTGTCAGCAACATCATGTTTACTGATTTTCATTTCCTTGACTACCTGCAATTATTTTCCGAATGCTAACTGCCTGTTTCATTTTGTTTGCCTGCTTTATGAGCATTGTTTGTACTGTTTGTAAAATGTTTAAATTGTAAATAATATATATTGTAAATAATATATATAAAGTAGTTGAATCAGATCTATCAGAAATGGTGGACCAGCATAATCACTCTCCAAAATATTAAGTAAATATGACAGTCCACAAACTTGTTGATGTTCCTGTCATTGTTGAAATCAAATGGCAAGGGTCAACTCTGCTTTATGTCAGAGATTTCAGCAAGGTTATGATTATGATTGTACCATTATGATTACAAACAGTTTATAAGTGTGCTGTGACTTATATTGGAACACAGTAGGTTTATAACAAATGCTTTATTATCAACATGAAGGATCAGCCTGTACTGTAGTACTAAAAAAAGGCACATTTCTACTTACTATTGTAGTTCCAGACACAAATTATCTTAATAATCATAATAAATATTCAGACAAGTGCACCTATTCAGCCCACTTTTAACTGAAGTCTATCTATCTATCTATCTATCTATCTAGTCATTTGAGAGTCAGACAGTTCTCTATTGAATTTTAATTACATCTCACTGTATTTTTGACTCTTTACTCATTTTAAAATTTCAGAAATGAACATAGAAAACCAATATTTCTCTTTCATTGTATTCATGTTTTCCTAACTAAACTACGCCAACATAAACTAAAATGTCTGAAAACAGATTTTAGTGGATCTTAAAGGTACATTTATCCTTTATTCTGACAATCCATTATCAAATATCACACTTACATCCAATTTCCTGTCAAGTAACTGAATTTCTTTCTCCACTTTGCGCATTTTTAAAGCTCTGTATGCCATTTCTTGCTTTCTGTTTGAGATCTCTATTTTGAGATACTTCTTGTATAGTGTCTTAACATCTTCCACAGGTTCCTTTAAAAAGAAAGCATTAAAAAAATGAATTTATTAAATATGAATTCAACTTAAAAATAAGAATTTGTACATATTTTTTCTAAGCATTTACTGTGTATTAAATATTGTATTGTTTATTTAATACTATGATCATTGATATCCCATTAAAAATGTAAATAAACAGAGATGTAAACTTACAGAGTCCAGCTCTTCGTCTGATAACACAGGTGGCTGAAGTAGGGCCAGTCCATGTTCAGTCACTGAAATGATGTGATATGAATTATGTATATTTACTGCAGTATCGATTTGTAGAGACAAATATAGAATGTGGTGCACATACATTTGACATAACTGCTGCAGCCAGCTGTATCTCCTGGATCAGAGGAGCAGCCACCAACTATGCTCGCTATGATAGGACCCTCCTCATTGTTCTCAGGGGGCAGCTCCTCTTCATCTATGTACTCCTCTTTTGTTGGGACTAGTCCCATCTTCTTCAGTGCAGCCCTTCTCTTGTTAGCTAAATTATGTTAAACCTTCAAGTTATTCAATTCAAAACACTGAGTTTTCAAAATTCAAATGAAAAATTCTGGGTTCCAGCGGTTTTCAAACTGGGCCCAGGGGGCCACAAGGGGGTGCTAAGGGTCTGAGGAAACTGTCACAAAAAAAAAAAGTGTAAAGCGTACAAGAAAAAGGTTTGATTACACTTTGACTCTGCTTTATAACAACAACAATAATAATAATAAACAAAAAACGTGTTGCACTGTACACGCTTTCAAGAACAGTTTGTATTTTAGGTGTAAAATTACTATAAATGAATTACTATAAATAAAATAAAACATCTGTTGTGTGCTATCGTCATAGTTATACATTTAAAATTCTGAAATATATACAGCTGACATTACTCTAAAAGTGAGTAAAAAAAAAGGGATAATGTCATTCTATTGGGCAGTCCCTAACAAAAAAAAAGGGCATCAAACCCACTAAAAAAAAAAAAAACATGACCTACCACTTTGAACGATATTTTTGTATTTCGTCTTCACTTGTTGCCACGTTCTTCTAGGTCCCATAGGGTTGGATCTGTAATTGTAAGCGTGACCAACAGCAGAATAAGACTGTAGCCAAAACATAATACACATACACTATTTGGTCAGCACAGGTGTCATATATATTGCATATTTAGTGCTCTCCCAGACTAATTAAATGATAGATATACTTACGCATTTAATTTGGCAGCTATTTTTCGCCACGCATCCTGACGGACTTTTGCAGCCGCTATAGTATTCCCTTTGGTCTTTATTAAATGTTTAACTTCCTCATATCCTTCCATTAAAAGTTGCAATTCAGCAGCGCTGAAATATGCAGCCCGCTGTTTAGCCATGCTGCAATTAGGTTAGTCTACACAGACTTATAAATTCTCACATGAACGGTCAGTTGTCTTTATTAGCTAGATATGTATATCCGAGATATGTGTTAGAAGAGCCGGAAAACTCCATTTCAGATCGAGCTAGGTCAATCCGGGATATGTGAACTAATCCGGGCTTTGTTAAACCATTGTCGAAGAACAGGACCCAGAAGACTGTTTCTTGCCTAAAAACACCAGGCATAAAGAAAAGATTGCTCTAATACCCTAACTAATGCTCAATAACACCGTTTACAGTTATTTACGCCATAAGAAAAAATGGTGGCTGAAACGGCGAACTGATAGCTGTTTTTTGTGGCTGTGTTTAAAATAACTAGTGAGCTAGCTAGCTAGACACATACGGAACGTGGCATTAACACCTAAAAATGCTGTCTAGGTAGGCGGCTTACTAGGTTTCAAGCCACAGCCTATGCCTCACATTATTTCTCCCTCTACAGCAGATGGCGCACGCGACCAGAATTACAAGAAAAACTGATGGAACTACGCATGAAGGAGAGACGAAGTTCTTTCCTGTCAGCTGTCCCTTTAGTATTAGCATAGGGAATGTATTGTGGAATAATAAACAAAATTCAGTCAAAAATTTCAATATCAGCCTTTGCAGCATACTGGACCAACAAATGAGATTATGGTTGAGGCGTGCTGAGATTTGAGGCAGTGAACTGGATACCGTAAAGGTTGGTTCATGATTTTGTAGTTGTTAGCGTTCCTGCTATTGTTAGCGAGTGTGTTTTGGATTTATTTACAACCCAAGACAGTTCATATTTTGAGTAAAATGCTTAAACATGGCCTTCTGTTATTAATAAATATTATTCGCAAAGAAATGCGAGAGACTGGTCTACACAAAGTAACTGGAGTTTGAGGGATTAATCGTATGATAGATTAGATGTATCAACTGTGTAATAAATTAATTGGAATTAAATTAATCAGCCTTATAATAAATTATTTGTAATTAAATGTACTAATAATATAATTAATCAGCATTGATTCCGTTATATATTTGTTAGAATTAGAACAATCAATCATATAATAAATTAATGGGAATTAGATGAAACAATCATGTCTAATTTCAGTAAATTTATTATATGATATACATCAAATTCCAAATAATTATCATATCATATAGCAAATTAATTCGAACCTGATCAATCATATAAGAAATTAGAATGAAAACAATCAGTCATATACACTGATCCATACTTAATTTATTAAATGAATGATTGTTTTAATTCTAATTTATTATATGACTAATGCATTTAATGACATTCTTTGGAAAACTGATTCAATTTATTAAAACAAACTGTGTTTGATTTATCTAATTCCAATTAATTTATACATTGAGCCATACTCCATTTATTATAGATTAATTTGAATTAGATAAATCAAACACACACTGTTTTAAGTAATTGAGTCAGTTTTCCAACGAAAAATCGTATGATAACTTGAAATTTCAGTAGCTGCATTAGTCATATATTTAATTATAATTAGAATAATCCGTCATATAATAAATGAATTGTAGTTAAGGAATCAAAAGTATAGTAAATGAAGTTGTGCTAAAGATCATGTACAGCTATTATATGTCTTTTTATTAATATATGTCCATCAAAACATTTGATGATATTCTCTGACGTGTAGATGTTCATCAGTGTCTTCATTTGTGTCTTCTGCAGTGGTTTTGGCTCTGGAAAGGCTCATCATGTGTGCATCAGTGAAGTATGGTTCCCGGGGCCCTGCGCTCATACCCCGTATGAAGACTAAACACCGGATCTACTACATCACCCTCTTCTCTGTGGTCTTACTGGGTTTGATCGCAACGGGGATGTTCCAGTTCTGGCCTCACTCCATTGAATCCTCTGCAGAATGGAGTCTGGACCGTCGTAGTGTGCATGATGCTCCTTTGGTCAGGATACCTATGAGCAGCCCTATTCCTGAGAGAGGTGACCTGAGCTGTCGAATGCACACTTGCTTTGATGTGTATCGCTGTGGATATAATCCCAAGAATAAAATCAAGGTGATGCAAAGAGAGATAGTATTGTGTTATTGATTTAGGTTTATTAGGTTGGATGTCATTACAGGGCGATTTTGATCTATTAAAGGGGTCATATGATGCTTTTTTAAAGATCATTATTTTGTGTATTTGGTGTAGCAGAATATGTTGACATGCTTTAATGTTCAAAAAACACATTATTTTTCAAATACTGTACATTATTGTA